>NC_064283.1:18565715-18671109 GCF_019186545.1 Solanum stenotomum | reverse complement strand
TTTTTTTTTTTTCCTTTTCCACATAATATATAACACTACTAATATACTTAATGTTTTGTTCATATTTTTCTTTTTTGTACAATTAGAGCATATATAAAATATGAGAAAAATTATATGTTATTTTATGTAGATTAAAAAATAAAATAATTAATATATGAATAGCTAAAATTATGTATAATTAATTTTTATATTATTAATATGTGCATAATTATTAGAGATATATTTATTAAATTAATCTTATTATAATATTTGAAATTCTAAATTTGATTTTTAGTATTATTATTACTATTTTATGTAATTATTCAGTATTAAGGATATTATAAAAAAAACTCTCTTATTTATTAAATAGAGAAAAAAGATGAAATATTTATTTTGAATATAAAAATCAAATAATATGAAACGAGAATATCACGTTTGATCGTGATACATTTTTAATTGCTTTGTATGAATTTCAACATCGTTGTCATTTTTAGATCTTACAATACGACCAGAGGTGAATTTAGGATTTTTCGAATATGGATGCACCAAAAAAAATGTATTAAGTGGGAATTGATCCTCAGTCCTCAAAGTCAAAAAGCTCAACATTTAACCATGTGGACCAACTAGACTTTTTATAGTACGGGTGCAAGAATATAATATTATACAAATATTAGAAAATATATACATAAAATATCTAATTTTACGAGGAGACCACGGGTTCGGGTGCCCTATTTTTTGCACCTAAATTCGCCACTGAATACGACTAAACTTAGAAATACTCCTTCCTTGAGAACAGGGATTCGCTCATTCTACGTCCGCAAAATATCTGATGGTGTTTGTTAAATTTATTTGTTCGATTTAATTGGTATGGCGTTCAAGAAAGTAAACGAAGTTTTTTAATTTATGATATTAAATTAAAATATATCAAGATATATTTAATTTCATAAATCATGATTTTAAGTTTATCGTATGAAAAATATAATTAAAGATCAATAAAAAATAGAAAGAGGATATATTTTTAAACCGACTAAGAAAATCAAATAAATTGAAATGAAGAATATAAATTATGAGTTATGTATATATTCCCTTGGTGTTAATTTAAGTGTTTTACATCTTCCTTTTTTAGTATGTCCAAAAAGAATTTCTTTTTTTCTTTCTATATTTAATGGTAAATTTTTTAAATTTCAACGTGCTACATGACATGTGCAATATCATAAAATTTAATGGGCTACATATATATTTTTTTTAAATCTAAGTTCAAGAAATTTAAAAACCTTCTTGTATTTTCTTGTTATTTATCATATTAACTTAATTTAAGATGGAGAAAATATATGACAAATAATTTCTCCATAAGTAATTGCTACGTTCCTATTAGATGCATAACTTTAATGATGAAGGCTAGAATTGAATATCAACGATGGTTGTAGTAGAATAATAAATATTTTTTTATTCAAACTCAAATTTAACATTGGGTGAGAGAAAAAAAAGGGCTTGAAATGAATGAAAAAGTTATGATATAATTTCCTAATCCAATCGAAAATGTGAGTAAACAAGTCCCCATTTCTTGTACTTTAAAATTAGAAAAATAGTGCAAGTAGACAGCTCATTTATTTATTTAATTTGTGTATGCATAATGCATGGCCGCCACGTGAATGTACATGCAAATTTTACAGAGCTACTCTATTTACCCTGACTTTTAGTGGGAGCAAAAGAGGCAATTCTGACCTTCTTATGCACTTTGCGTCCCCATGCCTTCTTTTTAAGTGTAAGTTGATTAATTACGATGTGTCTCTTTCTGTTTCTTTTCAAGTATAACTTGATTATTTATTTCTTATATATATATATATAGTGGGACCGAAGTGAAATACATGTAATTTTATTTCATTATTTTAAATTATGAGATGAAATTTTAATTCTTCAGAAATTTATTTTATAACACGAAATATAAAATTTACCCAAATTTTTTTATTTTGTAAAAGAAAAAACATCATTTTATATCTGCATAGAGTGATGAAATTTGAACCAAATATGAACATGATGATATAGTTGTTAGAGATATTGGCTAACAAATATTTCAAAAAAATATATAGTACACTACAATTCATATTCAATTTAAATAATTTTTTATTGAACTAAAGTTCGATCAATAAATGCTCTATTCTGAATAACTTTGTGATAGTTATTATACTTTTGTTACAATTTTTTTGCTTATTTGGTAAGATCATGTATTGAATTGGGCACTTTTAATAGTTTTCACAAGTTAAAGGGGGAAGGGTTTATGTTTATGAGAAAAAACAAATTTAATAATTCAAATTGCATTTTCAATTTCATCTTATATGATTTCATATTATGATTTCGACCCTAACATTTAAGATAGAGAAGTTTTTCATGTTAAATCATATCATTTGTTTATGAAATTTGCATAAAATTTCAGTTGCAACTTTAAATTATGATTTTAAAATTTTATATATAAAATGTGATCCACATGTTATTTTTTTTTTCAAAAATAAAATAAAAGAAATGTTAGCATTATTGATTTATTAAATTAACAGATCTTTGTAAAATTTCATGTATATAAAATTTTGCAATGTCAAGTAATTATTACAAACATTTATTTATAAAAGAAATATAGAAAACGTGATTTATAAATATAATATCTTAGAATATTATTTTAATATGTTATTTATGAACTATAATTTACTTATTCGATAAGATGATAGATAATCTTTTAATGTGTATATAATTAGTAAATATAATTATGTTAGTAAGTGAATGAGAACCTTTAAATTTGTGAAAATTAAAATTAAAATTAAAATTTCGCATATCTTGCTTAAACATCCTTAATGACAAGTAATTAACATTCTAATAGTCAAACTTCAAATAAACAATAAAGCTGTGTAAGTTGCAGAGGTGGAGAGCCCATATTATACAATTTTATACGCTGCTACTTGGAAAGACAACTTTATAGAGCGTCTATAAAATCAAATCTATTTAATGTAATGTTTTACCCTTGAAATAAGATGCAACTATCCTCTTGGCTTCAAACTACAACGAAATTATTAGTTTCATCCTTAAATGAGAAAAGAGTTCTATTAACTTTTAAATTTAATCTTTTTGTATTATTTAAATTTTTAAACTATCAAAAATCCTGTTTTTTCTACACTTAATTGTCAAGATTGTATTGATTTTTAAATTTAATCGTAATGTCTATTATAATGATATCGTTACACTATTAAGTGTTCATTTGGGTATATATCTATGAAGTTGCATCATTCATTTAGATATCTATAAAATTATTTTTTTGATAACTTTCATGGGTATTATCCATTTATGAAACTATCATTTTTGTAAAGTTGATTTATTGCATCGATTTTCTTAAAAAAAATCCATCAAAAACTACATTAAAACAACACAAATAACCTAAACTAAAAATTCACTTGAACAACAACAAAATCTAAACCAAAATAATTTAGGAATTTAAATAATACTATAAAAAGTATTAAGTTAAGAAGGTAATAGAACCTCTACATAATTTAAGGATATAGATAATTTGAAAAAAATGAAGTTTAGAAAATACTAAAATCCTTATAATAATTTAAATGTATAACTGATAATTTCACTATAATTCAGAATGTTCATTTGGCTCATCCCTTTTCTTGTCCATACATGTTGATATTTCCCCAGTTACAATATAAAGTCATAATATAGTCTCCCAAGGAAAAAAATAAAATAAATAAAAACAGTAGATTCTTTCAACTTTTAAAAAATAAAGTCAACTATGTCCCTGAAATTTCATCTTTTTCCATGACACCAATATTTCCATAGGATATTACATCATCTCTTTTTCAGTAGGCTAGCTACAGTAACTGATCATGTCATGGGGTAAGAGGACGAGGCTAGTTGGGTGTTGTAATTTAAAATTTGACGCGCCGTAAATAAAAATTATTTGACATAACTTTAATTTAGAATCATACGATTAGAAGATCTTTTTTCTTTTCTTAAACTACGTTTCAAGTCAAATTAGCTCTTTTTTTTTTTTAAACGGAGGGAGTATAACAAAAGGCTCGGAAGATTAGGACCCATTTGGCCATAGATTTCCCAAGTAAAATTTGGGGAAAAAATTGACAAATACATGTTTGTCCATATAATTTGTCATTATTTGGCAAGTATTTTTGGCAAATAACCCAAATTCCCAAATACTAAAAAAAATTAATATTTGGGTCAAATCTCATAATTTGGGATCTTTTCAAAATTCAAATTCTACATTAAACTTTTATCTTTTATAAAAACACCATCTATAATAGTTGTTTGTGTTACGTTGTATTACATAATTTTTTACGTGAACACCAAAGTAGTGATTAAATATTCAGTGAATATGAAAGTAACGATGCGGTTGTTGATGAAAATGATAAACAATTGGCTCAGGGTAATAAAGTCATGTGTTTTGTCTACTTCACGTTGTATGGAATGATGCTTGTTGCACTCACTCCAAACTACCAGATTGCTCCAATGTCATGGACACTACTTGTTATTTGTTGCAACGAAGATCCAATTGACTTGTAATGCAAACTTATAGTTAGTTTTGATAGTTTTTAAAACTTATGGATATAAATTATATTTTTTGTTAAAAGTGAAATATGTTTCCCAAATATTATGGCCAAGCACATGGTGAAATTTCGCCCAAATTTTCACCCAAATAATATTTGTCAAAAATATTTAAAAATCTATGGTCAAACGCTAGCTAAAAAGAACTCATTTATAAAATTTGGGATTGTTTAGATGAGATTTTGAGTTTGTTGGACTGAAACACTTTATTATTAGCCATTGAAATTTATTGAAATTTTGATTTAAAAATTTGGCGTGTCACAAATGTAAACTATTTCAAATGAATATTATATTAAAATACTCAAAATATTTATCAATGAAACTATGTTTCTTCATATAAGTTCGATTTGAGTTCATTTTTTTTTACTCTTGATATATTTATATTACTTCCAGAATATAACTACAAAAATAATGCTTCATGAAAGAGCACCGAGAAAATTTTCTTAAAGAGTAGTTTAATTACTGTGTATGTATTGTTATTTTACTAGATTAATTTACCTTTATAATTCTTAGATTAATTTTTTCATCTCAGTTATCGAGTTTACGTACTTCGAAGCAAAAACTTTAAATCATTTTAAATTACTTTCTAAAAGAAGTTTCTCATGAAGTAAGGGTACTGCTAGAAATAAAATGGAAACAGGTGTAAAGAAATTTAAAAATGAGAAGAAAAGAGAGATTTTATTAGCAAACAAAAATGGACACAACAAGGCAACTCTCTCTCTCTCTATATATACATAATAAATCATTATAGTTTAAAAATATTACAATTTGTAGTTATCTGCAGAGTCTTATAACAAATTTCTCTCCACTCTCTCTTTCTCTCGCTCACCTCTCTCTTCAGCCCAAACTGTTGCAACTCAAAAAATATTCCACATAAATATAACAATTGTATTTTTTATTATGTATCAAATGTATTTGTATTTCATATCAATTGTATACGAATTTCGTATCAATTGTATTATGACAATTTGTATTATGATAATGTGTATTATGTCAATTGTATTTGTCTTCACAAATTGTGTTTGTAATACAATTGATACAATTATATTCTATGTATAATAAAAATCAATTAATGTATCAATTGTATTCAAACAATTATATTTGTATCTGTATCAATTGTATTTGTATTATGTATCAATAGTATCCGTGATACAACAAATACAACATGTATCCATCCTCTTTCTCCTTCATCTTTCGATCTCGCTCACCTCTCTTCTCCCTTAGCATGTAGCTACAGTCTATAATTAAGTAAAGGAAAAAATATGCATAATAGCAAACCTTTAGCCTATATTATGTATTATAGCTACAATTTAAGAAAAATGTAATTCACAGCTACAGTTTCTTCCAATTCTTGCTATTTGGTTTCCTAATTGTATAAATCCAAAATTTGTATAATTCGGTCCCTGATTGTATAAATTTAGAATTTGTATATGCTTACCCTAACTATTTGTATATGATTTATGAAAAATTCATAATAAATTACCCACTTTGTATATCCGCAAGCAAAATATACAAATGGGCAAACGAAATATACAAACCGCAGCCTCCATCTGTATATACTTACGTTGTTTGCATATTTGCAAGCGAAATATACAAACTGCAGCCTCCATAACAAATGAAACTATAGCTATGAAGTGCAATTATCAAAACTATAGCTATAGGGCCTTATTATGTCTATTATTTTTGATATTTTGAACACAAATGCAACTGGGCCTAGCCCAAACATAGTAATGCAAAAGGAAAAATTAGACAAATATCTATTGGTCAAAATTACATTACTCAAAATGACTCAATTATCACTTACTACACAATATGGCCTTTCACAAACTTTCTTGCCAGCGAAATGCAACTTTCGCTACACTGCTTTTCTTCCTTGTTCTTCAAATTCTATATTTTTTCTAAAAACACTTTGAAAAAGTATTTTTGTTACCCTTTTTAAAATAGACGCCGAAAATTTAGAAGCGAATGTTAAAAGTTCAGTTTAAACTAAAGGCTCTACAGGGTTGTTCAAAAGAAACTATATACAATATCGATACTATATATATAATTTATTTTTTTGATATATATGTATATATAATAAATTTATTTATACCATTAGTATTTATCCCATAAATTTATATTTTCAAATATTCAGAGTAATAATTTGACCTTCTTATAAATTATATTTATATCATAAAAATACATGATATATTTCAAATATAAAAACATATACCATGTGTATATTACAAAATAAATAATTATATGTAATATTTTTTTCTACTAAAAAAATACTTCCGAAATAATAAATATGTACCATAAATATATATCCAAGAAATTTCTATTAAAAAAAAAATATGACAATAGTTTAACTTAGCCATAAATTATATTAAAGTAGAAGTCTTGAAGTAAAGTTTTTATGAAATATTTTGAAAGTCACTTTAAATATATGAGATCAGGCGGGAATCGTCCGTCATATTGATCTATCATATGTGACTTCATATTGAAGTTGTGAGGGATGAGTAGTACTCTCCAACTTAAAGTAAAGTGTAAATGTTTATTATAAAATAAAAATAATTAGTTTCAATTTAATTTTTTAATAAGTTATGCTTTTTAAATAATTTGGAGACTTTCCTTCTAGTACATTCATTTTAATTTCTTTTTTTGACTTGTCGTTTTTGACAAAATCAAGAAAGAATAATGATTTTTGGTTTATTATACCCAATGTAACATGTTCCATTTTAGTTATATGACGGATTGTTCTAGTAGAGAGCGGGGTTATTATTCTTTGAAGGAAGGAAATAGATTAGTGACTAGTTATGAAATTCAAGAAGATGCTAATTCACGTATTTCAAGCTCTAGCAAATTACTGTAGACAAAAAATAGGGATGGCATGCGGCGAGGCGGATGCAGGGTGGGTGGATTTAAGACTATGTGGAGCCGGAAGGATTTAAGGTTGTGCGGGGAGGGTCGATGCGAGACGGATTGAAGTGAGTTTTTTTAAATTAATGCGGCGCGGCGTGGATTGCTGGTATATGTGATTTTATGTGGGTTTAAACTTAATTTTATTTTTTTACATGTTATAAGAGTAATAGAGCATTATTTATTAAGATAATTTCTTTAAAACTACTAAAATATTCAAGATAGTAAATGAAAATGGTTCAATAAAAAATAATTTAATTTTTTACATTTTTCTCAATTGACCTCTAAAAAACAAAATTTTAAGTCACTATCCTATTAAATTAATACAACTTAATGAAAAAATGAATTTATTTTCATAAATTTTATTTTTAGTATCAAACTTAACTAGAAAAAGAAAATATTAAATAAATTATGCAGGGCGGGTTCATGCATGGCAGGTCAATGCGGGGCGGGGTGAGATGTGTTGAAAATGAAAAATAATGTTATGCGGGGCGGGGTGCATTAAAAATTTTGCGGGTTAAGCTCAACCCCTTAACAATTAGATTAAGCCTTTCACTTGTGTCAAGAGATGTCAAAATAAGGCCTAAATAGCAAGTATCACACTACGCAAAAAGGTCTTTTCTTTTCTCTAAGAAAATATAATTTTTTTATAACAAAACTTATTCCTAAAAAAATAAAAGACACTCGGTTCAAAGGGACTATCCTCGGGAAAAGAACAAAAAACAAAAGCCAATGAACCCATCCTAAAAAAGAAAAGACTCAATAAAACAGTAAAAACTAGGAATTCATTCCTCCATCCCACACTTAAAAAATATTTTATGTCCCCAAAGCATCAAATAAAATTCAAAACAAGGGTTAGAAAAACTCTCTCAGGCCGTTAGGACTAGCTAGTAGCATGTTCTGTTAATTTTCATCAAGGGTCGTCACCCCACACTTAAGCTCAGACGTGCTTCTTAGCTCCAAATTTTGGATACTCAGACTTCTCCAAAACCTGTAAAAACAATACAAAAAAATGACACTAGAAAAAAATTAAAAAATAAGAAGTTACACTATAAATTGGGTTGCCTCCCAATAAGCGTTTAATTTAACGTCGCGACACGATGCAAGTAAATTCACTACTTTTCTTTCCACTTTGAACTTATTAATTGTACCCCTAACTTGACATCTATTTTGCTGCTCCTCTCAAGGGGAGGTGGTATAAAGATAAAGGAACCAAGTAATATATGTCGCATCTTGCATTTCTTGGCCCTTAGGTGAGGAATGTCGTTTTGTCTACGTGGACTAAAAAACTTTAGAATATAGGGGCATTGTTCCTCATTTATACACTCATCCATTAGTTCAGATTTTATAGAAAAATGTTTTGAATGAGATTCAAGTTGCCTCAACTCCAAAGCATCATTTTTACCACATTCTCACTTTTGTACTCTTTTTCAACATCAATATTAAGGAATAAGGTATAGTTGAATGGTTGGAATTCCTCTTTTGCTCCACTAGTTGGTCATCATCCACGACAATTGGTAATTGGGCTTCAGACGCTTCAATCTCTTTGTTCAAGTGAGCCTCCAAGTCATGAATATCTGAGCCAAATCGATCTATTTCTTGTGTGAGCTCAACTCTTCCTTCAATCAGTTGGGTTGTCATGTATATTAGACTATCACTGATAAACTCTTGAAACTTTAAAAGTTGAGTTTGTTCTTGTAGCCAAGATTGACTCACTATCTCTGCTTCTTCATAACTTTCTCCTTGTTGGGCTTCTATCTTTTAATTTAGCTAGGATTGCAATTTCTAATTGAATAGCGTCAAGCTTATCCAGTAATTTCATGATTTCTTTGTGCCCTTTTGTGCATTCAAATAATTGTTCGGTGATTTTTGAATTAATCTTGTCCAACATGTCCGTACATTCCATAAGTGAATTATTCATGCCTCTTGTTTTGGCATTTTCTGCTTCATCGCCCATATCAACATCACAAATAACATAAGAGTCATAATAGGGGTTCGGGGGTAGGGAATAAGATTTAGGTCAACCATTCCAATGAATATATTGACGACCACATATATGAAATAAAGGGCATACATCACCCAACCACGATTTATCCCAATCATCCATATCAATAAGAGTACCAAATTATTCAAAGAAAGAAAAAAAAATAATTAATTGCTCAGAAAAAAACTAATTAAAAAAATTAAAATCAATAAAGAAAAAGAAAAAGTATAATCTAGAAGAATAATTAATTTCAAAGTCCCTGGCAGTGACGCCAAAAACTTGTTGCTCCCAATTGCACACGCAAGTGTACGTGGTCGCGCATGTAATATAGTGGCTCTTAAAAGAACCAGATTATCGAACCCAAAGGACTTGTCAATTAACTATTTTTACTAAATTATACTAGTCTAATTATTTATTTAAGAGTATCAAAAGTAAAGAATGCAGGAACAAAATAATAAAATTGCTTACGGTGATTAAAAAATTATAGGGCTGCAGTATGTAATGAATCTTATGTATCATATTCTCGGCTTAGAACTAATTTTAGTTGTCAAGTTACTAATTTACCGGGTTAATTGTATGGGTCGGGTATCAAACCTCTAGTCGCCTACTCCAATTAGCTGTCTAACTACATCGTTGATTGGTGATAAACATGCCTGACTGGCGAGAATTTATATTTCATCTTGTTTCGTAACCAAGCAAGTTGTTCATCCGAGCGTCACTCCTGAACACAAATCACCTCAATTTAATGGATCGATCGAGCTCTCTATATTCTCTGGTCTATCTAACCTCTCATCTCTCGATTTTAAGATTTGACAATAGATTTATCTTATGATGATCAAGCATAAATTACTAAAACAAGAATATAGAAGTAACTTATAATGACAACCAAGAATTAATTCAAGAACCTTAAATAATCAACATTCAATTCGTAGCTACAATCCCAAAATAAGGGCGTTTAGCCCCTAATCTCTAAGAAAAGAAAGAAGAAAAGAAAAAAACCCTAAAAAGTATTGATAACTTTATACTTTGATGTCCTCTGATTGATGATCCTCCTCTAGATTGATGCCCTGCAATAATCATTTTCATGAACTATTTATAAATGTAGAAAATCCTAAATAAAATAACTAAATCCAAATCAAATTAGAACCCAAATCCAACCGAAAGTAGAATTTCTTGTCATGCGCGTGAAAGAGTACTGCCGCCTCAAGCTTTGGACTTGTTTCACCTTATGTGAATGACACGTGGCAACAAGCCAGCAGTTCAATTTGAATTCTGCCGATATTTTCAATATATATAAATATTAATATAATATTTAATTTAATCCATTAAGCTGTCTGTTTGATTTTCCTTCTTCAACCTTTCATCTTTAATTCGTTTAAGCTCCAAACTTTTTTATTTTTCCATCAATTTAATCCTACAAATAAAATATACTATTTAGCACAATCCCTAAAATTAATGCTAAAAAAAGGCAGAGATAAATAATAAATGTGAGGCAAATAATGATTAAAAATATGTATTTTTGGCCTCACATCACACTCTATTGTTAATCTCAGATTATAGATAGACTAATTTGAAAAAAAATAAATATATTAATGATCAAAATCTTAATAACAAACAATAGAACATGGAAAAAGAGGAGAAAAGAAGGAACCCTACCGTAGGAGTACGTAGAACTGCTAGTGAAAGAACCGAGGATGACAAATTTGTATTTGGTAATGTATATATTGATTTAGCTGCAATTCTTTCTATTCTTTAATTTAAGATTAAAAGGGGGAAAACATTGATTCATGTACTTATTTAAGAACAATTATTCTGTTTTAATTATTTTACCAATTACATATGACTCTTAAAATTCTAGAAATCATAATTGACTCTTGTTCTTCTACATTACCTTTCTAATAAATAACTTACCATTCAAAAAATAATTAAAGTATTATTATTCAATATTTAATTAATTAGATGTTTAATTTAGCTTAGGGGTAAAATGGTAATTCAACTTTTCATCTTTGGAACTTCTCACTTTTAATAATATATATATGATTTGTTAGTGAAGAGGTGTCGCTTGATACCCCTTTGCCAAGGGTGGGTCCGCCCGTATCCTCATCGATTGTCAATCATGGCTGGATCAGAAATCAGATCGTGACATTTAAAATATAAATTGAAGTCCTTCAAAATAAAAAAAAAAATATTATTTCGAGAATATGCCAATATATATCCTAGGAAGCGGTGGACCTACCATCTAAATCAAATGGGAGAGATGGCCCTGTTTTACTAAAAAATAGAAATAAAAGACTAGATTTTTGAAAAATCAACTTAACTTAAGATTTTAAAGAAAAATCATTTTTTTCAAAAAAAGCCGCCACTTAATTTTTTTAAAGAAATTAAGAAAACTTATAAATTTTTCAAAAGATTTAAACAGATTAAAATCAATTGAAAATCCAAAGGGGTTCGGGTTCAATTTACATTCCGAGAAGGTGTTACGCCCTCGGAATGTCCTTTAACTTGCGGTTGACCAACGACTTGACTAAAACATTTGACTAGCTTGAAAAGTATTAACTAAGTAATGAAAAATCACTTTTATTTTTGAAGGGAAATAAATTAAAGGGAATTTAAAGGGGAAATAACTTATATATTGACAAACAACTAATAAAATAATTCGTAAATAAAGTAAGTAATAAATAAGATATAAATATCAATTTGAACAAAAAAGAAGAAACGACTTTCTTATGGGAATTTAATTAAATAGTAACCAAGTCAAATAACAGGGTTAGTTAATACAACAAATAAATAAATAAAATTAAAGAGAAAGATATATTAAACTTGGGTCATATTGTCCAAATTCAACTTGTTGGGTTGGCAGGCCGAACTTCTTCACCATGCTGTAATTTCAATTGGGGCTTTGGCCCATTTTTGCTCCTGAAAATTTTGTGCATATATTTGGTGCATACCACTGTATACCAACGTCCAAAACCTGTATATGACTGTTATACGACCCTTTTTCAGTGCCTTTGAAATGTGCCTTTCTAATTTCAGCCCTGTATTCCTATATTTTGACATTTTCCCCCGTATGCCATTGTGTACAGCTGTATACAACATGTATACATCCGTATTTCAAGCTTTCTGAAATTTGAAAATTCAATCTTCAGCCCATATTTATTGTTTTCAACCTGTACACCTACTTCACAATTTGCAATGGGGGCTGACTCGAGGGAAAAAGAGAATTTGGGGCCTTTATGGCCCATTTTGAAATGCAAAGCCGAATGGGATTTGGATCCAACTTGGACTCCATACAAGTTCACATTATGCAAAGAAAAATAAAGATAGGAATTAGCACCCGAAATAAATATAGCAACAGTGCATCTAACTATTCCTCAATCAAAATAATGAAAATCCAAAGAGAAAGAATATGAAACAAAAATGTACCAATGACTAAATTCATGTAAAAGTAGCAAAAAAAATAATTAAGCTTAAACCACTATTTTAGATAAATTTAACCACTATTCATGATAAACACCAATAGCTAACTAGATTGCTGCTAATTCAACACATTTAATTGACCAAGGCAAAGAAGAAAATGCCTATATGAATAAGGTAACACTCATAATAGACTTCCCTCAAAATATTCAAAGTAAGATAGTCATCATGCTTAGGATAGTAAAGAAAATTGAAACAAACTCAAATAAAAGAAATCGAAACAAACAGTGAACAATCAAACCATTTGTTAAATTTGGCTAATTAACATTTATCTTAAAAGAGAATGTGCCCCACTTAAAATCCTTTCAAGTAATTCAAAATTTGCACAAAGATCTAGTCTAGTATTGATATTAATTGGACAGCTTTTCCATTACTGATTTTAACCCTTAAAACATTGATCAAACTAAGTGAAGAAGAAATAAATTAAAGAAATCATGCACCAATCTTAGCAACTATAGAAGGCATGCTAAAACTTGAAGAGAAGCAAAGCCAAGAGAATGGCTATATATTCACGATCTTGCATACTCACAAGCTATAAAAAACAAGCTAGAAATTGACATGAGGGTCACAAAAAACTCTAATAGGCAAAGAAAGGCAGGATCATATGAAACAAGAACAAACCAGGACTAATACAACCATTTCGAAAGCAATCACAACTATACTATGAAAGATGAAAAGGCAAAAACAACAAGTCAGGATCCATCCTTCCAAAATCTATACACATATTGAGATCACATTCATAACTAGAAAATCAAAACAGTCAGCAAAGAGAACGAATAATCTTCAACTCTTACTGACAGGCAGAAGCAAACAATCATACACAAAGAAACAAATCGAGTTGACACTAGAGAGGATGAAACTGAAAAATCGATTGAATAAACAGAAAAAGAAAGAAAGTTATACTACTGATTTGGAACAAATAATGAATCGAAACAAACCAAATCTTCTATCATCAACAACTCAATAGTTGAGAATCAAACACACCAACATATTGAACACAACCAAAACATGAACTGAAATTAGGTGTTGCCTTTCTAGGGGCAGTGAACTGGAAAACAACGAGCAGGAACTGAATCCCACCACAACAATGAGACTCCGACAAACTTCGGTGAGCAGGTAACGAGAAAGAAAACCCAAAACTTTAGACTCCAAGTCACTGTAGTATCTCTTTAGCATATTATGATGTATTTTTATGTAAACATTGCTTTTTCTATATGTGAGCACTGTCCCTAACCTTTTCCTCTGTTTTTCCCCAACCCAAACACTGAAATTCAATTTTTTTCTTTAGGATAAGGTTTGAGGAGCTGGAATAGTACTGATCTCGTACAATCTCAACTTATTCAAGAGGATAGCCATTGATTCTAGGCGAGGCAAGGACGAACCATCATCAAGATTGCTCCATCTGGCCTCTTATCAAACGGTCTTATATGAGAAGATAAGAGAGTGAGGAAGAGGAAATGGACATGCGATTCAGGTCAATTTCGTTGGGCTGGCTTGCGATTTCTAGGCTGAGTTCACTGGACTGCTGTAGTTTGCGTTTTTTCTGGGTTCTAACTGCATTGGTTTGCGAAGAAGAAGAAAGGAGAAACATACAGGGGTCGGGTCGGTTTGTTGTTGTTGTACTTAGTTGTATTGTATGTATTGTTGATTGTATTATGTTTGGAGTTGTTTGGGCTAGGTATTTGGAAATGGGTTGGAATTTTAAAGAGAAACCATGGGCTGCTGGAAAATTAAAAGAAGAGGGCCCAGCACTTGTTCTTTTGATGGGTTTAAGATGTTGGCGGAAAATTGTAATTAACCAATGATCAAATTCGGTTTAAACTGTAGCAAAATGAATTAACATAAATTAATTAATGAGCCTCATAATCTTACCGAAATAAAATAATAAACTTAATTATAAATTAATCAATCTAAAAAGTATAAACTATTACTAAACTAATTAACCAAATATTTAATTAAAACAAAATTTTTTTGAGACGATTTTCGAATAATCATAAAATATACTAATTAAATACATAATTATGTAAAACATATATATTATCTAAAAATTATAAAAAGTGACAAAACTATTTAAATTAACTTGCAAAGTATATATTTTTTTAATTTAATTTTTTTTAATAAAAATAATTATTTCAAATCTTTTGAAATTGAAGAAACTCAAAATGATTAATTTATATTGTGGAGGTCCAAAATTGGGTGTCAACAACTGTCCTCGTTTGACTTGGATTGATGAAAGAAATTTGAGGCAAATAAAATTGACGAATCCAATTTTGACCGATCACATATTCATCCTTCAGAAAAGGGTTTTTAGGACGGACTTTAAGAATTATGGTTGAACCCTAGGCATGGGTTTCCTGCATATCTCAGGAGAATTCAGGTTAGCTGTTGTTCGATATGCTTGATTTGATGCACGATTTTGAAAGAATTCTAAAGCTATCTGATATCGAATTATGAAGAGACTGGAGTGCTTGAGAATAAGAATTAAGAGCACGTATCGAAATACAATCGAGTTTTCAACATTGGGCCCGCCTACATATCCCTTAAACCTTAGGAATCAAGTTGTTTGTAGTTCAAACTCGATCGATTGAAAAGGAAATCTAGTATGCTAAAATAACCTTTGGTTCTGGAGGAGTGACAAATAAGTCAAGTATGAAAAAGAGGTTTGTAACCTCTTAGCCATGAATGTGGTGCACTTCACACTCACAATTAAGAACGTACACGGACATAATTATCAAAGCTCTTGGTGTATTTTCACTCAGATTGTAAAGTTGCCTTCGGTGGAAACCAAAATTTCCCAGATGCGAAACTGGAATGGATTAATCTAAAGAATAACCCACATGCCTTCTGATAGGGGTGTGATTTGATTGTGGTGGAAGTCTCTCCCCAGCTCGCGTCCTAAGAGTTTGATACTCATCTTCGGACTATGTCCCAGTTCGTTGCTAAGAAAAAGTTTCACGTTGTGCTGCATCCTTTTTGATGTCGTCCGCACATGTGGTTTGTTTTGAGAATTCATCCGCTCGGATGCTCTCGACAAAGGCTGAGATAAAACTCATTAGTGTAAAAACATAATTCAAATGGAGAGATAATGTATTTTACCGTGTTGACACTTAATTGCTCTCTTTGAACATTTGACGTCAGTTTCCTCCAGTTTGATTAAAGCAAATAAAACTTGTGTTTCATATTTGTGATATAATCTTCAATGTACTCTTCCTATGATGTCGAAGTAATAAAATATAGACTGATGTAATATGTCGATGAATCTCTTAATGACGTTCTTGCAAATTAAAATAATGGTGATGATTTTTCATGGGTAAGATGACGATAATCCATTGGTAGGATGATGCTGATCCATTGGTAGGATAGTGTTTCTACATGATAGGATGATGATGATGCTTCATCGATAAGATGATGATGTTGATGCTCCATTAATAGGTAATGATTCCTCATTGATAGGATGATGATAATGATATGATGATATTGCTCCATCGATAGGATGATGATGATGCTCCATCGATAGGATTATGATATTGATGTTCCATTGGTAGGATAATGATGCTTCATTGATAGAATGTCGATAATCCATTAGTAGAGTGATGTTGATTCATTGGTAGGGTGCTGCTGCTACTCCATCGATAAGATGATTATGATGATGAAGAAGATCCGTCGGTAGGATAATGTTGATGATCCATTGGTAGGATAATATTGATCCATTGGTAGTATAATGATAATAAAGATTCGTCAGTAGGATGATATTGATGAAAATGAAGATCCATCGATAGGGTTATCTTGATCCATTTGTAGGATAATGTTGATGATCCATTGGTAGGATAATGATAATGAAGATCAGTCGGTAGGATGATGATATTCCATTGATAAAATAACGATGATGTCCCTATGGATTATGGTATTATCTCATTTGATAATACTCTAGGAATGTCCATCTGGGTGGTAAAGACGATGTCCTTTTGGGTAGTTCACATTACCGCGTCTGAAATTCGTGAATATTCTTCAAACATTCTTAATGTTGAAAAATGTAATCTCATGTCATCGAAGATGCTTGTATATGTTGAGAGTAATGTTTTTACTTGTTCCCATTTTGAACACTTTATTTTTGTTGTGACTTATGCTTTGTTGGGAATTTAAACGAGGTGTTGTTGCTCGTATTCTGAACTCTTTCTTTTTCTTCTGAAAAACTTTAATGACTTTCCTGTATCTAGATAAAATTTGTCAATTTTGGGGAGTTCTTCGCCATTTTGACTTCTCCATATTCGTTGAATGGAGACATATGATGAACTTGAGGCAATCTTATAGACCTGCATCTACAAAAAAATTGCTAGTTTTTAAAACAAACTGATATGTGTTGACTTCTTCAATCGTTTCTTCCTTGTCTTGCTATCTTTAGTTAATCGCTTATCTCCTACTTCTCGATAGACAAGAACAAACATTTTATGCAAAAATATTTGAAACATATAGCTAAAATCTTTAACAAAAAGATTTTCAAAAAGCTGTAATTGAAAAAGGTCAGTGCCAAGTGTCATGTCACGTCAAGCTTAAATGAACGTCCTTGGTTCAAAACTTTGGTATGTCTGATAGCTTGTTCTGGAGAATTCAAAAAATTCTTAAAGCTTGGGAAATTTTTGACATGGTTCTCCTGAAATCTACTATAATTGGGAAGTTTTGCAGTTGACTTTGAAAAACAACGATGCGGGAGTTTGTTGAAGTTGACTATGAATTTTAACGATGCCAGGGATCATTTGAAGTTAATTTTAAACTTCTAATCGTGCTTGAAATATTCAAAATTGACTACAAACTTCTATTGATGCTTGAAGAAATTTTTGAGGCCATCTTAATTTTTTTTGTCTTAGTTAGATATCTTGGAGTATCTCGAATTGTTGATATATGACTTGTAGAATTTTTGAGACCCTCTTAAAACTTCTGTATCAGTTGCAACTCCCAATGTATCTTCAGTCTTGACTTATTGGAGAGATCCTCTTCTTGATAATTTTTGAGTCCCTCTCAAAAAATCTGTCCTAGTTTCTATTGTGAAAAAAAATAGAAATCTTACGAGAGATATGATCAAGCCGTCGTGATACCCACGTATCCCGCTGAGACCAGAATCAGGTCAATGTAGTTTCCCTCTCGAAGATCAATAGAAATAGAAAAAAATTAACTAAGAAAACTATCGGGACCGACATAGGCTGCCTACGTATCTTATTCTTGAGAATTCAGGTCGAACGTAGTTCAGAAAAAAATAATAATAACACATTAAAAGGGATAAAGGGTGACCTAGGCCGACATAGGCCGCCTATATATCTCATTCTTGAGAATTCAGGTCAGACGTAGTTCAACTACAAAAGAAGGAAATATTATAAAGGATAAAGGGTGACCAAGGCCGACATAGGCCGCCAACATATCTCATTCTTAAAAATTCAGGTCAGACGTAGTTCATCAAAAAGGGATAAATTCTAAGGACAAACGATTACAAACAAATATAGGCGGTTTACAAGGAAAAGATAGAAATCGAGTCTTTAAACATGTTATCTTTTGACAACATTTAAGTAGATTGATAACTTGTGAGATTCAATGTTCATGCTCAACCATGTGATGTCATCAAATAAATGTATCGACATGTTCTCCAAGCAAACTAATGAGTTCTCTTTCTTGCGTTTTTGTCAGATAGGCACCAATTTTGATTTTTTTGATGCGTTCATTATTTTCCTATTTCACTATTCTGATCTTTTCTGAATTTGACTTATTGCGACTTTCGAACTGTCTGAACTGCTCAACCAGGTGTTTGGGTACCATGATCTTCTCATTGTAGTCCTCAAATTCCTCTGCATCTACCCCATTTTGTTCATTCACCTTGTGACATGACATGCTATTGACAGATTTGAAAATATTTTCACTGAAATCATAGACAAATATTGTTAGATAGTAAATATAAAGAAAGTAAAGCAAATTTTCGCAATAAATGAGATCTTCATTTGAAATAAGAAAATAAAAACTTTGGTCATGACGATAAATCATTTTGCCTTTTTCAAAATATGAGGGGGAGATTAAAATATAGTGAGGCAAAAAT
The DNA here is from genome assembly GCF_019186545.1 of Solanum stenotomum. NCBI lineage: Eukaryota > Viridiplantae > Streptophyta > Magnoliopsida > Solanales > Solanaceae > Solanum > Solanum stenotomum. Next base: position 18,652,090 of record NC_064283.1, on the reverse strand, counting down.
AGAGTAAAAGATGGGTCTCGACCCTCATTCGGAACACCACCAATTTTAGAAATAACATAAAAAATTATCGATGTCTACCAAAACGAGCGAGGAATCAAGAGCGGAGTGGATGTCCAATTAGGCATTTGCTCCTTTGACTCACTGTCTAGTATGACTGGTGTGTCGATCATCTCTTCAAGCATAATATTACCTTCTTTGAACCGATTTTCGATTCCTTCCCCTAGAGCAATTTGCATTGGAAAAGACTGATATAAGTGAAGCAATGATTTTGAAAAGGCTTGATCAATCTTCTGCTTGTTCGCACTAAAGCAAGAGATTGATGAGGTGTCATGATCACAAATTTGAATTTCTCTCTTTTGGTTGGAGAGGCTATAACTTTGTCAAGCTTTTCAAGGTTAGCTGAGATTATATCTTTCTCCACATTCAAATCTTCTTCGACTTCAACTATATTAATAGTCACCCTTCCATGATTCAGCATGGGATTACTATTGACATTAGGAGTGACAGTCTGAAGAGTAACGACCTTTTGATCTATCAAGTCTTGAATATTATGCTTCAAATTGATACAATCCTCAGTAATATTCCAAGCACCTCCTGAATGGTAAGCACAATGAAGATCGGGTCTATAAAGATTGGAGTTGACATTGATATTGCTTTGATCAATTGTTTGTATCAGGCTAGCTGATTTCAATCTCTCAAAAAGTTGTGTTCGGCTCTCAACCAAAGAAGTAAATACTCTAGAAAATTTCTTCTCAAAATTTAGGCGAGGAGGATAGTAATTATTTCTTGGATGTGAAGGTACCTGACGTTAGTTTGAAGGATTTTGGTGAGTTGGTGCTTGCGTTTGAAAATTTGGGTATTGTGGAGCTCGGTAGCTAAGAGAAGTGTTTTGGTAGTGCGGAGGTGGAGTTTGGTAACTTGATTGGATATTTGAACTATTAACTGATGGTGTTTGGTAATATGGATGGGTATTTTGGTAATGTGGAGGTGGAGTTTGTTAAACAAGAGGTGGAATTTGGTAACTCGGTGGTGGAGTTTGGTAATTAGAGGATAGAATTTGGTAACTCGATGGTGGAGTTTGATAACCTGATTGGGTATAACAAGTTGGATATGAATTTTGTGGAGCTAGAAGATAACCTTTGTAAGATGAGCATTTTCTGAATTGTCATTTTCCATGAGATGCGTAGGAGATATAAGACATGTCTTCTCTTTTCTTTTTCAACAATCCTGAAGATTTAGTTGGGGTGGCAACGCGAGAAATCTTTCCGATTTAAAGACCATCTTCGATAGTCTCGCCTACCTTGACTATCTCCGCAAATTTTGCTCCAATGAGCAACATTATCTTGTCATAATACTCTGGCTTTTGAATGCGTATGAACACTTCAATGATCTTATTATCAAACATAGGAGGTCGAACCTGGGCGGCCTCTTTCCTCCACCTATATGCATATTCACGATAGCTTTTAGTGGATTTCTGCTTAATTCTCTCCAAAGAATAGCGATCAGGAACGATCTCCACATTGTAGGCGAAAGATTCGACGAAATCCCTTAGCTAGTGCATTCCAGCTAGACCATTGCTTTATCTCATGAGAGGTAAACCATTCCAACACTTCTCCACTTAAACTTCGGCTAAAGTACCGCATTAACAAGGCTCATTCCTACCAACTCCTACGAATTGGTCACAATAAGCTCTCAGATGAGCCAATGAATTTCTGGTTCCTCTAAAAATGTCGAACTTCGGCACTTTAAACCCTTTCGGGAGGTTCAGATTTTGGTGGATGCACATATCTTCATAACTCAACTCATCGACCTCAGGAATACAATGCATCTCCTTCATGGCTTTCCTGAACTCTTCTTTCATGTTTAGCTTGACTGCCTCTTCCTTTGACCTCTACTCTCTCTCTTGTTCGTCATAGTGATCAAGCTCGAAACAGTTGACATAGGGTTCATTTGGAATTGGAATTTGAAAAGTTGTCTTTGAGGTAAAGGTGGAGCAATGGAGGAATTCTGTGTATTTTGAGGGGCTTGGTAATTTTAGGGGAAAGTTTGAGGGTTGGTATGCTGATTTTGGAGATGGGTGAAGGTTTGCGCATTATAACATTTGGGTTTTGAGGGGCAGGACAAGTTTGCGGGTTGGTGTTTTGAGAAGGAAATGGTGTTTGGTTAAAGACGGAAGCATGATGGGAATTTGGGGCGGTTATGTCGATGATTGGGGGATTTTGAGTGGGGTTAAATTGTGGGTTCTGAACCTGTTCCGCGCTTGGAGGAGGAAAGTGGAGTGGAGGTCTTCCATCTCCTAGAGGGTCGAAAGTAAAATTAGATTAGGCAAATCTTGCCTTCTTTGCATTTCGAACCTCATTTCGGCAATCTGTTTCATTAACTGCATAATTGATTCATTTTAATCATCGATGGTGGTTGAGCCACGACTACATCAGTCAGGCCGATCGCCTCATTGTTATCACCCATTACTGTCCTTCCTTTTTGTGAACTTTGATCGGGGAAGGAATCTTTGGGGGCCTTAGATCTTGTGAAATAAGGATGACCAGCCAACTTATCAAACACATACCAGTTCTAAGTACCTGACAAAAAAAATAACTCAAAAGATAAATGTGTTAGTCTATGTAGATGATAAATAGTATAAAATATTACACATATAACCACAAACACATAAGAGTTGCTCCACTTGAAGATAAACTACCCCACATATTTCGAGAAATGACTAAATAGACAGGAATTTGTCTATTTAATTTTGAGCTTAGTGAATCAGAAACGTCAACTTGAGCCGAGACAAAGTCGGTTGTATTTTTCATTGTCATATTTCTAATTTTTGATTGATATGAAACTCTATTCTCTTTGTAAGAGTTGGAAAAGATAAAATTTCTCAAAATGGGGACCGAGCCTTGAAAGGTTGCCTATATATCTCACGAGGGAGAATTCAGGTCCTACGTGGTTCGACCCTTCAATCTCTTTTCGATTTGAGACGGTGAATCTTTTTCTGATATGAGAGAGTAACATTTGAAAAGCGAAGATCAAATTAATCAAATTTTGTTAGGAAACGAAAGACTCAAGAAATATTTGGACGCACTTTTGATAGTGACTTGATATTTGTGCTTAGGGATCCTAAAAATAATTTGAAGATGAGTGAGCTAGAATCCTAATAAAGCAACATAATCACACAAACAGTTATAAAACATAAACAATTATTGCGCGTTCTAAACATATATGTGACTCTTTTGTGGCATGGATAGGCCTAACAATTTAAAGAATGTATAATATCATTTGAAACATTCCATTGCCTCAAAACCCGAATTTATACAAATTTTGTGAATAAACTGAATGAGATATATAATAGGAAAAAGGAATACAAATAATCAGTCCCACACAGGGGTACAATCCAAAACTATGCTTCAATGGAAAAATCTTTCGTTCTTGATTTTTTGTCCTCTCCGGATGTCCACGCTTTTGTTTGCAATGATAACTTGCTCCTTCTTCGATTAGAATAAAGCTATAATCTAACTCCCTAACCTAAAAAACAATGTTTTTCCAAATGACGTATACATATTTCAAATTTAAACACATAAGTATGATTGTTTTTATTGACTAATGGGCCAAATAGACACAAGGTGGGCTTCAAATGGGCCCAACACGCCTTGGGTGTTGGGTCAACTTAGTTCAAAATGCGCTAAATTCATAATTTGGTTTCGCTTTATGCTAGTTTACTAAGAGTGGCTTTAGAAAGATCGGTAACCCAAGCGGACAACTTATGCTAGAACTCACGACAACCATTGAACGCCTGACGTACAAATAAATTGCCTATCATTTCGGAAAAGGATTGAGCATAAAGAGTCCGATTGCGTTTATGCAGAAATCGTTCTTAATATACTATATATACAATGAAAAATGTCATGAATGCAATGTCAGGTTATAGCAATTTAACAAGTAAAACAAAGAAACAATTCAACAAATAATAACAAGTAGTCAAATAGTCAAAACATTGCAGTTAGAACTTAATTAGGTCCCCTGCAGAGTCGCCATTTCTGTTTACTAAAAAATAGAAATAAAAGACTAGATTTTTGAAAAATCGACTTAGCTTAAGGTTTTAAAGAAAAATTGATTTTTTCAAAGAGAGTCGCCACTTAATTTTTTAAAGAAATTAAGAAAACTTATAAATTTTTCAAAAGATTTAAACAGATTAAAATAAATTGAAAATCTAAAGGGGCTCGGGGTTCAATTTACATTTCGAGAAGGTATTAGACCCTCGAAATGTCCGCTAACTTGCGATTGACCAACGATTTGACTAAAACATTTGACTAACTTGAAAAGTATTAACTAAGTAATAAAACTAACTTTTATTTTTGAAGGAAAATAAATTAAAGGGAATTCAAAGGGGAAATAACTTATATATTGACAAACAACTAATAAAATAATTCATAAATAAAGTAAGTAATAAATAAGATATAAATATCAATTTGAAAAAAAAAAGAAGAAACAACTTTCTTATGGGAATTTAATTAAATAGTAACCAAGTCAAATAAGAAGGTTAGTTAATACAACAAATAAATAAATTAAATTAAAGAGGAAGATATATTAAACTTGAGCCATTTTACCCAAATTCAAATTGTTGGACTGGCACGCCCAACTTCTTTCACCCTGCTGTAATTTCAATTGGGGCTTTGGCCCATTTTTGCTTCTGAAAAATCTGTGTATATATTTGATGCATACCACTGTATATCAACGTCCAAAACCTGTATATGACTGTTATACTGCCTATTTTCAGGACCTTTGAAACCTGCCTTTCTAATTTTAGCCCTGTATTCCTGTATTTTGACATTTTCCCCTGTATACCAGTGTATACAGCTGCATACAACATGTATAAATCCGTATTTCAAGCTTCCCGAAACCTAAAAATTCAATCTCCAGCACTTATTTATTGTTTTCAACTTGTACACCTGCTTCAGGATTTGCAATAGGGGCTGACTTGCGGGTAAAAGAGGGTTTCGAACCTTTATGACCCATTTTGAAATGCAAAGGCGAATGAGATTTGGATTCAACTTGCACTCCATACGAGTTCACATGATACAAAGAAAAATAAAGATAGAAATTAGCACCCAAAATAAATATAGCAACAGTGCATCTAGCTATACCTCAATCAAAACAATGAAAATCCAAAGAGAAAGAATATGAAACAAAAATGTACCAGTGACTAAAATCATGTAAAAGTAGGCAAATGAAATAATTAAGCTTATACCACTATTTTAGATAAATTTAACCACTACTCATGATAAACACTAATAGCTAACTAGATTGCGGCTAATTCAACACATTTAATTGACCAAGGCAAAGAAACAAGTGCCTATATGAATAAGGTAACACTCATAATTGACTTCCCTCAAAATATTCAAAGTAAGATAGTCATCATGCTTAGGATAGTAAATAAAATAGAAACAAACTCAAATAAAAGAATTCAAAACAAACAGTGAACAATCAAACCATTTGTTAAATTTGGCTAATCAACATTTATCTCAAAAGAGCACATGCCCCACTTAAAATCCTTTCCAGTAATTCGAAATTTGCACAAAGATCTAGTCTAGTATTGACATTAATTGGACAACTTTTCCATTACTGATTTTAATCCTTAAAACATTGATCAAACTAAGTGAAGAAGAAATAAATTAAAGAAATCATGCACCAAGCTTAGCAACTATAGAAGACATGCTAAAATTTGAAGAGAAGCAAAGCCAAGAGAATGACTACATATTCACGATCCTGCATACTCACAAGCTATCGAAAACAAGCTAGAAATTGGCATGAGGGTCACATAAAACTCTAATAGGCAAAGAGAGGCAGGATCATATAAAACAAGAATAAACCAGGACTAATACAACCATTTCAAAAGCAATCACGACTATACTATGAAAGATGAGAAATCAAAAGCGACAAGTCAGGATCCATCCTTCCAAAATCTATATACATATTGAGATCATATTCATAACTAGAAAATCAAAACAATCAACAAAGAGGACGAAGAATCTTTAACTTTTACTGACAGCCAAAAGAAAACAATCATACTCAAAGAAACAAACCGAGTTGACACTAGAGAGGATGAAACTGAAAAATTAATTGAATAAACAGAAAAAAAAAAGTTATACAACTGATTTGGAACCAACAATGAATCAAAACAAACCAAATCTTATATCATTCAACAACTCAATAATTGAGAATCAAACACACTAATATATTGAACATAATTGAAACATGAACTGAAACTAGGTGTTATCTTTCTAGGGGCAGCGAACTGAACAACAACGAGCAGGAATTGACTCCCACCACAACAATGAGACTCCGACAAACTTCGGTGAGCAGGTAACGAGAAAGAAAACCCAAAACTCTAGACTCTAAGTCACTGTAGTATCTCTTTAGACTATTATGTATGTATTTTTATGTAAACGTTACTTTTTCTATTTGTGAGCTCTGTCCCTTACCTTTTTCTCTGTTTTTCCCCCAACCCAAACACCGAAGGGAGAGGGTCTTTATACATAGAGAGTTAGGTCGAATTTAGGAGAGGAAATCAGGTAGATTTTTTGTGAATTCAAATTTTTCTTTAGGATAAGGTTTGAGGAGTTGAAATACTACTGATCTCGTACAATTTCAACGGATTCAAGAGGAAAGCCGTTGATTCTAGGCGAGGCAAGGACGAACCAGCATCGAGATTGCTCCATCTGGCCTCTTATCAAATGGTCTTGTACGAGAGGATAAGGGAGAGAGAGGAAGAGGAGATGGACATGCGATTCGGGTTGATTTCGTTGGGCTGGCTCGCGATTTCTAGGCTGAGTTCACTGGACTGTTGGAGTTTGTGCTGTTTCTGGGTTCTCGTTGCACTGGTTTGTAAAGAAGAAGAAGGGAGAAATGTACAGGGGTCAGGTCGGTTTGATGTTGTTGTACGCGGTTGTATTGTATGTATTCCTAATTGTATTATGTTTGGGTTGGGTATTTGGAAATGGGCTGGATTTTAAAGAGAAAACATGGGCTGCTGGAAAATTGAAAGAAGAGGGCCCACCACTGATTCTTTTGATGGGTTTAAGATGTTGGCGGAAAATTGTAATTAAACAATGACCAAATTCGGTTAAAACTTGAACAAAATGAATTAACATAAATTAATTAATGAGCATTTTAATCTTAACGAAATAAAATAATACACTTAATTATAAATTAACTAGTCTAAAAAATATAAACTATTACCAAACTAATTAACCAAATATTTAATTATAAAAAAAAAAAATTTGAGACGATTTTCGAATAATCATAAAATATACTAATTATATACATAATTATGTAAAACATATAGATTATCTAAAAATTATAAAAAGTGACAGCTATTTAAAATGACTTGCAAAGTATATATATATATATTATTTTTTTTTTAATTTTTTTTTATTTTTTATTTTTTATTTTTTTTAAATTTTATTTTATTTTTTTATTTTTATTTTTATTTTTTTTTAATTTTAATTTTAATTTTTTTTATAAAACTAATTATTTCAAATCTTTTAAAATCAAAGAAACTCGAAATGATTAATTTATATTATGCAGGTCCAAAATTGGGTGTCAACAAGCCCGATGGTATTGGATTGCGAAACTTGGGTCGTGAGTATTATTCCCAGTTTGCGGGTTCGCTTCCTACTGGTTGTGAAGGCAGCCTAATGTTTTTAAAATTTAGTTCATTGCTAGTATTGTACATTCGTGTTATCCTATTGTATTTCGTTTGGTGAAATTTTCTTTGTTTCTTCCAGTAAGGTTGCCTAATTTTTTTAAATTTAATTCTTTGCTAGTGTTGTACATTCTTGTTATCCTATTGTATTTCTTTTAGTGAAATTTTCTTTATTTCTTCGAGTTTATTTTCGTTTGATATTTCAGCTGATGATATTATTTGCCTTTTCAAGCAATGGAATCTCATCGAGTGGCATTATAAATGTGCTTGAGAATTATTGACAATGATCTCTTTTTGGTGTACTTTACACTCTAGTTCACACATTTATATTTTTATTTTTCGAACCCCTAAATAATATCCTAAATCTGCCACGAGTCTCTTGTCATCCATAATACCTAAAGGTTTCAAGAACATTAACCTAAAGCATCTTTTGCCATTTCAAGTTAATAATTGCTCTTACACTTTCAACAACTTGTTGTGCAAATTACAAGTGGACATTCTTGTATTCACTAGTGAAAAATTTTTCTTAGATTTTGTGAAGGTGATCATATCTTTGAGATGTAATAATTAATATGCTAGGTTATGGCCCCCATAGCCTTTTAGCTTAGAACCACTAGTTAATCTTCGTTAGAGTAATAATAACATGGATATCAATGTCCAAAATTAAAGAGAAATCAAGATTTAGCATTGCATGCAGCCAAAAATAATGCATATAGGGACACACATAAATATGTCTTGGTGCTTAGTTGTTAGGCAACATCAATTATTGCTTTCGATATGAAATTAAAATGGAATCTATTCTACGTGAATTATTCTTCCAAAAACATAAGAATTCTCTTTAAATCATATTAAGGTTCCTTCAACTGATTTTTGTTTACTATGATGAGTTTAGAACAATAATTACTAGGCAAGTAATCCTGACTACTTTTGTGAAGAGAATAAAATTAATTTCAAGCAACTTTGCTTGACTAGCTACTATCATATAGAGTAAGAGCCCATTAAACTCGGGTGATATACTAAAAACGAGTTAGGTGATACCAATTAAAATATTACTTCATCCGTCCCATAATAACTGATAATTTCCCATTTACACGGTACTTAAGAAATTATAAATAAAATGATCAAGTTGTCTAATTTATCCTTCATCCATATTGATGAATATCAAGATACTTTATGATGACATAGGGCATACAAAAGGTATAAAGTACTCCAAAGTGGGTGAGAGCAAGAGTAAAAAAGAGCAATTAAGTATTTAATGAACTCTTTGTAAAGATAAATTCTAGGAACTTTAATTTATTTAAGCTTCTACAGAGAAATTATGGGAACATTAAGCATGTTGATGATATTAATTATAGGGGTAAAATGAAAAAAAAATATTAATTTTATCTTGATTTAGTAAGTGATCAAGTAATTTGAGACAAATACTTTTAAAAAAGTGATCAGCTAATATGGGTCAGAGGGAATAGTTTACAAATGTATGAAGAGTTTTCAAACATAGGGATTTGTTGGGTATATAAGAAGAATAAATGAGAAATTGAGGTGAGGAATATGAATGGAGGGAATATACGGTGATCCCATATGCTTAGGTAAAAATAATTTCTCCTTTATTGATGGTGGCAAGAAAAGTTTAAATGTTTAAATTAAAAAACACTTGTACTTGTTATTAAAAGAGTTGGAAAGAGGGATCCCTCGCACCTTTAATGCTCGCTTTGATTTTTAGTTTTTGACTTTAGCTTATGATTGATCAATAAATTATTTTTGACAATTTTTTAAATCATTTAATCATTAATTAAATTGACCAAATGTGCAACCTGAATCGGATCTGTGCGATCCAATTCACGTTCTTTTTCGGATTCTATTTTAAATTCCTGTCCTTTTTTAAGTGTGTTATGAAAGATTGCAAACTTTTCAAAATGGTACTTTCCTTAAGTGACTGTTTGGAAGGCTGCAAACTTTCAAAACAGTACTCGATGGATATAAGTAAATCTTATTTCTTCGGATTATTCCTTAAAAAATTTCTAAACCTTCTTCTTCTTCTTCTACACAAATAAATTCTTGTGTACGTTGCTCCCAATGAGTGGTTCGTTGACACCATTATTTTAGATACCAATACATTGGTGAGTAAAATTGTTTTGTCCTAGGAGGATATATATTTCATTAACCTCGGGTACTTGAGGAGAATAATTAACTTAAGGATACATTGTGCATTAAGTGGACTCGATTGTCTTTTTTTTGGTATTGTTTCTGATTTGTTGCAAATTCTATTATCTTTAAGAGGAAATACATCAAATCCCCCCTGAACTTGGCTGCAAAACTTATTTTAATATTTTAACTATACGGGCGTTCAAATACCCCCTAAACAACTTTCAAGTGAATTAAATACCCCCTTAATGGCTGATGTGACAAATAAAAAAAGAAAAGCGCGTAAAAAGTTAAAAATTAAAGAGAAAAAAATAATTGGGCTACTTTTATTTTCTTTTCAGCCAATAAAATTTTTTCTCTTCATCTTCCTCACGCCCCACCACCCTATCTAACAACAACCCTAGCCACTCTCAACTACCACCTGCATCACCTCCTCTTTTTCTTTTTCGAACTCCCCACTTTCTTTTTCTTTCTTCGAAATCCTTCACTCTTACCCTATTTCTCCTTCTTTGAACCCTCCATCCTCACCCCTCCTTCTTCTTTTTTCGAACTCCACTGTCTCAGCCACCACCTGCCTCATCCCTTTCTTCTTCTTCTTCTTTGATGAACCTCTTTCTCCCCCTTCTTTCTTCTTCTTTGGAACATTCACACCCCTATTTATTTTCCATCACTAAATTTAAATTATTCTCACTTATTCTTAGATGTGATGAACAACGAAAAAAATGAAACAAAACAAACAACTTATTATTGCTTCAAGATCACTACTTATGAAGGTGTTTATTGATTTGATGAACTTAAAGCTAAGAAAAATTTATAATTTTTTCATCTCAAATTAAATTTTTAGTTATATATATGTATTTACTTTGATAATGTGCCTTAAAGATTGAATGTTTTTAGTGAAATGGTCTTGAGAATTTTGGATCTGTGGAGTTTGATTTTTTTTTGAGAATGTTTTACTTATTATTTTTCTTTTTATAATCTTGGATTAATTTTCTTTTTCTTTTTTTTCCTTTCTAAAATTGTGAATTAAGAAAACAAAAAATGGAATAAAAAACTCAAAATTTAAATAATTATCAATGTGGCAGTGACGTGATACTGACGTGTCAATGACATGACGCGTGTGGAATACACTTGCCATTGTGAGACTGGTCTTATAAACTTAGGGTGGATTTAAATTCACTTGAAATGAATTAGGGGGGGTAAATAATCATATGTAAAGTTAAAATGCTAAAGTAAATTTTGCTGCCAAGTTCAGGGAGGATTTTATGTATTTTCTCTATCTTAATGATTTTTAAATTTTCTACTTTTGAAAATATACTTTAAACTTTGTTGCTTTTTACGAATTTCTACAAAGTTGTTGTCCTAAGTATTTTAGTAATACATATTAGATAACAATCTTAAAGAAATTATTAATTTAAATTGTTTTTGTTTTATTTCTGAAGATTAAAATATTTTAATTTTCTACTCTGTCTAAATTTGATACTGATTTGAAGATATAAAAACTTCGTAAAGACTCAAAGTTCATTCGTTTGACAATTTGAAAATCATAAAAACTTCATCGTTAACTAGAAACAAGATGTATAAAGATTCAATCTTTATTGTTAGCGTTCTAAATGCTAAGTTGGTTGTCTAAATTGTGTTAGAAAAATAACTAATGCAAATTTAGTCAATATTGGAATGATGAGTGTTGCAGTAATAATGTCACGACCCAAAAAGGATATTATGACACTTGTCTATTCCCACCAAGACAAGTCAACCTCAAACCCAATGAAAAACGAAAGAAATGCGGAAAAAATAGTATAGCAAGAAAAAGATATAGCGGGAATCTTATTCTTTTATTAACCCCCTAAATCTAGTTGTCACGTGTACAAGCCACTAAATACATAAAGTGCAAAATTAAGCAAAATAACTACAAGTTTTAGTCTTTATTTCACGAATAGAACAAAGCTTAAAGAAAAGGGAAACGAGTTGACAAGCAGCTACCTCTCAAGTCCTTCAACGAGCCTCAGAAAAGAGAAGAGCAATCACGCTATATCTGTTAAATTAGGTCTTAGGCCTAACTCACACCCCAAAAGTCAGCTCAAAGAATGGAGGATTGCCCAAGCCTTATAAGGAGTTCACCCATCTCATTAACCACCGATGTGGGACTTTTGTCATTCTTTAACACCCCCACCTCACGCCCAGTGCTTAGCATCTGGTGCGTGGGCAATTTTGATTTTGGGGGCCCCAACATCGGGTGAGACGGGTCCTGCTCTGATACCATGTTAAATTAGATCTTGGGCCTAACTCACACCCCAAAAGCTAGCTCAAAAGGAGGAGGATTGCCCAAGCCTTATAAGGAGTTCACCCATTTCATTAACCACCGATGTGGGACTTTTGTCATTCTTTAACACCCCACCTCACGCCCAGTGCTTAGCATCTGGTGCGTGGGCAATTTTTATTTTGGGGGCCCCAACATCGGGTGAGACGGGTCCTGCTCTGATACCATGTTAAATTAGGTCTTAGGCCTAACTCACACCCCAAAAGCTAGCTCAAAGGGAGGAGGATTGCCCAAGCCTTATAAGGAGTCCACCCATCTCATTAACCACTGATGTGGGACTTTTGTCATTCTTTAACAATATCGGGCTCGGTACTTACACAAGTGTAGAAGCAAGGAGTGAGTACCAACAATACGGTACCCAACAAGCAACCTAATAAACAAGACATCTAGCTAGAAATCAAATACCCCTTACACTCCAAACGAACCTCGTCAAACTACAACCTACACAGAAATCAACCCAATCTACCAATTCTACAATACACATCTCACAAGGCCCAATCTCCATAGTTCAATAATCACAAATCAACAATCAAGTGAATCAAGTAAGTGAAAAAAACACATCTCACAAGGCCCACAAGTGTATATTTTGTTAAAACAACCCCACATTTGCTATTTATTTCATTTGTAAATAAAATTTATAATCATATCATTACTTTTCAAAATCTATTATTTTCACCAACATAAAATTTATTATTACTTTAAATCAATTCCTACTTTATCATTTATATTCATCAAATTCGTTATTTTTTTTTATCAAGTTTATTTGTCAACCAAATTTATTACTACTACTTTAATATTTAATGAAAAAATAATTTTTCATCTTTATTGAGTGAACATGACTGACCATAATGACTTTGTAATAATTTATTATGCGATTTATAAATTTTTTCTTTATTTGGTAATATTGAATAAATAATTGAGATTATTTTAATAGTTTTACAACTTATGAAATTTTTATGTTTATGAAAAATATACAACACAAAAACTCCAAATCGCATATTCAAATAAAACTTCAACTCCGTCTCATGATTTCATATTGCATGGCCAAACGAGTCCTTACTTTTCAAATATTTATTAATTTGACTTCTACTTTCACTTGTTATTTTTGACAAATCAAGAAAGTAAAAATAAACATTTTTCCTATCATACCCTCAATTTGTTTACATAAAGTTAATGTCTTTTAAAAATATAGTGAGTAAATATATTTGGAACCTATCAATTATTAAAAATAAAATAATAAACTCATTATATTAATCATTATTTTCTTAATAGATATGTTAAAGTTAAAAATTTACAAGTAAATCCGTTCAGAGGGAGTATCTCATGAAGATGATTATAAACATATTTTGGGCTCTAACCACATGACAAACTATAGTATTTATGTGAGGAGACTTTTTCATTACTGTAGATTTCCACAACACTGTTTAATTTCACATGATTAACAATAATATCTTAACTCATATTAATGCAAAGGATGCTATTTTTGAATATAAGTAAAACGAATCAACAAGTATATATAATCAAACTTCTCTGTAACATAATATTTACTCCACTATTTATCATAGTATTGCCCTGTAGTATTTAAAAAAAAAAATTAGAATCGATTTTAACATCATATTACACTATATATATTATAATATTCTATATGACAACATATGACAACGTCTAAAATATCCAAACAAAGGATATTATTATTAAAGGGTTTACGTGTATATATCTTTCAAGAAAAAATAAATTATTGATACAACTCTAGAATATGAACACTTCAATTAGTCAAGGACTCAACAATTACCAATCAATCAATATCCAAAGTTCCCTAGATGCACTCAATTATACGCCATTGTGATATTGAAATAACAAATTGGACCCACCATCAACTTAATTAATTACATGAATTATAAAAGGAATAAATTTAATGCATTTGTTTTTATAGAAAAAAAGAGAGGAAAATTTCATTCTATGTCAATTCGGAGAAAATATTTACGTCGTGTAGCCTAATATAGAGTATTTTATTTGATTTAATCTATATTTATGTATAATCATTTTTATATAATATTATATAAGATTGACACATTATGTATAATAATGTGTAAAATTATATATTAGATTAAATGATATAATATTTTATGTCAGACTCGTAAATGGTTGAAAATAATTAGGTCCCAAATAATTAATTTTTTTAAAAAGGTGAAGAAGAGGTTGAAAACAGGTGATTGCATCACCGATGGATATGACAGTGGATGAAATTGTTTTTTCCTTAACCAAAGCATTACCCCCTTTCGAATGTGGTCCTACTCGATGTTAAGGTTGTTTAAAATCGATAATCTGAATAAAATAAAAGTTATTGATTTATTAATAATGGGTTATTGGTTTGGTGTTTTTGATAGTGGTTTTGATCTTTTTATTATCAGGTTATGATCGGTTCTTAACGATTTGAGATTTATTCTTAACGAGTTAATCAATAACCCGATAGTAAATAAATAACTAGATTTTTATCATTTGATATATAAAGTCCTTCACTTAGAGTTTAGTTCATATTTTTATTTCAAATTGTCTCAAACTCTCAGTTATTCTACAATATGACAATGTTTTTTAGCAAGATGCAATTTGTCAAGTCATGTGCATGGTTTATTTGAGTTGTCACCTTGTTTCTAAGTGATTTTCAATGATCTTTTTGTTGTGTCAAATCTTAACGATTAAATCGATGACCGAATCAATAACGATTAATAATCGATAAACCAACAACAATAAGTCAATATCTTAATGGTTTAGCATGTCTACAAACCGATAACTGAAAAATCAAATCGGTAAACTTTAAAACTGAACCGAACCACCGATACGCAGCCCTACTCAGCGTGAATTCGAAATAGTTGAACTTTAATACGGATATCAAACACCGGGTTAGAGACCGAAAAAAAGAACAAAAAAACATGCAATTGGCCATCTATTGACCAATGACCAGTTAACACTTGGCAATGTGAACAAAAACTTGATTATATTGGTTTTGGCGGGTCCCATATAGTGATGACAGGCAATGCTTTAATTATTCGCTTGGAAACATTAATAATGCTCACAAAATTTAATAATGTGCACACAGTTTTTAAATCTTGTAATTTAAATTAAAAGTGTATAATACATTGAAAATATTTTTTAATTTTGTAATCTAAAATATATTATATCAAAAAAAGAAGAAGAAGCAAAACATAGAAGAACTATTAGGAATTGATTTTTTTTTTTTTGATTTATTCGACTATTTACGTGAAGATCCTTTCTATAAATTTTTTAACGTTATGTCAAGGGCGGGCATGGTGATGAGGGGTCCCAATAATTGTCACATTTGAATAACATAATAATTGTTGAAAATGATTTATTACAAGACCTATGAATTGATGGGTCTCCACTTGGATTCCTCATGTTTTTTTTAATAGAAGGAATACTCAAGTCTATTGGAAGGTAGAATTTGAATAAACCAAAGTAAATGGAGGTGATATTCTTACGTCCCCAAATTAGGATGGGACGCCTTTGTTATTTGTAAAAAAATAAATTATGTATTAACTAGTTGAAGTCTGAATTGAATGTAACATTGAAATGACTATCAATACATAGTTTGTTTGGCTAACTGTCTTCGAGGTTAAAAATATCTTTTTTAATCACTATCTAGTATTAGCCAATTAAAAAAAATAGCATAGTCATTTTTCTGCTATTGAAAAGAAACTATTAAATTTTCAAGATAAAATATGTTTACCATAAATTATATTTATCAATGGAACTTCTAACACCTCTCTAGTTACTCTTTTTAATACAATTTGTCACCCTAGTGTCCACAAACTATCAGTGTACTTCTCCTCAAATTTCTCCTGACTGTGACCCCCAACCCACCCCCACCACCACTTGATTCTTTTTTGGTCATACAAAGTTCACATCTTCCTCTTCCTTTTAATTTCTAGATTCATTAATTACCAATATATTATGTTGAATTGTGAGATTCTCACTTGTGATTAACTTACACACCTTACATAAAACATCTATCATTCTTCTTAAGGAGTAGGTAATGGACCAAACTCTTTACTACCATATAACAAGCTGACTGATAAGTGTTCATCCTTCTTTTGTAAATTTGAGTTTACTATCACCCAATAATTTCTTTTAATAAAATTCATATTTACAATTCCTCCTTCGTTTTCTATCTCCAAAATTTCTATGTACATCATCATAACCCCTCAAATACTAAAATTGAACCAAAATATTGAGTTTGGATATATCAATAACATATACTCTCTTTCTGCTATATCATGTGATTTGTATTATTTTTTTTCATTTTTAACCAATCTTAAACTTATTAAGTTCGAATAAACCCTTAACATATATTCTCTGTCTTAACCTATGTGATCTATTCTCTTTTTATATTTAATAATAATTCAATTTTAAACTTTTTATTTATTCTTGATAAGATGATTCATAATTATATAAATTTAATGACTTATTTCATACTATAAATTTTAATTATTTTTCTTTTAAACTTTTATAATCAATCAAATACCTCCACATCAATCAGAATAAAGAGAATTACACACTACTATTTGCCTAGATACTTTTCCCCAAACTATGGAAACCTAAAATTCCACAAAACAAGGAGAAATTTGGAATATTCATAACCCACTGATTTGTACCTTTAATATGATGTCCCACACCTCTCCCATGCTCACCGACTCACCGTTAATGTCATTTTCCTTTGTAAAAAATGTTTTAAGGAGTGACCAAAAAACAAATCAAAACCTACACATCTTTTTCCAATTTCATCATCCTTACTTTACTCCAAACACAAAAAGAGTTTAGCCAAACAAATGAAACAAGTACTACATGTTTTTTATATCTTATTGTACTACTTATTTCTTTATTCAATTTCATGCTTGAATTTTAAGCACCACAACGTACATAATATATAAGGGCCTCTACATATGTAGGCATCGTTTGATTTTGGTCAGGAAGTAAATTATTCATATATTAAAATAAATATATAAGGGCCTCTACATATGTAGGCATCATTTGATTTTGGTCAGGAAGTAAATTGTTCATATATTAAAATAAATATAATTAGTACTATTATGTTTGATAGTATTTTAGTTGTTATGGCACTTATGTGTAATATTCAGTTCATCAAGTATGATATTTACTATTTAACAATTTTAATTGATATATATAAGTTTTAATTTGAGAAAAGATGAATTAATTGGAAAACGGGAGAAGTTGCATATCTTTTTTTTTTAACATTCTTCCAAATTTATATACCATCAAGAGAAAAAAAAATTAATAGAAAAAATTCTCGAACAATTCATATTTACTTGAAGTATATATTACTCGGTTTCTCCTTCCCTCTTTGTTCCCGGGGAACGCGTATTCATCGCTTTATTAACATTTCATTATTAGAATTTACAAACTTTAAAAGAAGCTTTTAGAAGCATTGTTTTTATTTTCGACATAATATATAAACATAATTTTTAAATAATATTTAATTTAGAATATTTTGGTATGAAAAAATTTTTTGATTGGTCAAAATATTTTGAAATTCTTAAAATGAGGAAAATGACTTTTCTTAATTATAATAGGAAAAACAAGTTACATAAATGATATGCAAGTTTATTATCTCCTCTCAACCTACCCAACACCTCCACCCCTCCCTTGACCATCCCAACCCCTGCCACTCGTGAACCACCACTCCCAACTCTATTTCGCCCATATAATATTTTATGAGATTACATATAAATAATCTTGAGATAATATTGGTTTGCTTAGTTAACAAGCACTAGAAAATAAGTAATAAATCTTCTTATTTTTGAAAGGGACATTTTTTAGTGTGCATAAATACTTATATTTATATTAATGTGAATAGATAGAAAAACAATATTTGATGTAATGCCTCTATAAATATCCAAAAGTTATGAAATATTCTAAAAGTCTCTTCAAGGAATATACTAATACCTTTTATATAGGTATAGTAACCTTCAAGAATTCTAACAGAAATTAGAGTCTCGATTAAAATTGGATATATCTTGTAGAGTCCCCCGTTAAATTTGAATGTGTATTAAGAGTATTTATAAATAAAAAAGATGTGTTCATCCTATATATGTGACACTACTTCCTTCCCAAACAAAGCATACTTCATAAATGCTTGACGTGGAAGCAGAATCAAATTAATTTTTTATCCATTAAAATAAAAACAGAGAATCAAACGGTTCAGATTCACTTTATATTTTTCCCCAATTCCAGTTTCTTCTTCATAATCAAAATATCTCTTCTTCACTCCACTCTCCATACACGATGTTGGGGAAAAGGGGCCGTCCACCGATGAGGAGGACAACAAGCATGACAGGGATCACCGTTGATCTAGGTACTGCAACTGAATCGGAGCCGTCTGATTGTAATAAGCCTAAAATTATGGTTGATGAGATCATTAAGAGTTCGGAAGGAATAATCATTAATTCTGTGCCGGCGATGGTGTCGCCGAGATACCAACGGAGAATCTCCGGCGAAGGTTTTGAAAGAGAAAGGGCTAATTTCCTGAGAATTTGTGGCCTTTGTAACCGCCGATTGATTAATGGACGAGATATCTACATGTACAGGTACAACTCTTTACAAACAAATCGGAAAAAATAAATAAATAAATAAATTTGTTGTTTTTTAATATTTACTACTTCGTGTTATAGTTTAATTATTACTCTATTACTATTACTCACTTTATATAATTATTTACTCGTAAAATCTAAAATAGATGAGTAAAAGGAGAAATCGATCGTTTTAAGTGCAGGAGCTTGCCTAGTAAAGTGAGGTTAGGTTGAAAGAGTAACTCCTGTTTCATGTTTCATATTATATGATCCTGTAACGTTATTTTATCATATATTTTCCTTGCTCTATTAGATAGCTACATAAAATAAATAATAGTAGTAATTAAATTTAGACTTTTAAAATATCATAAATAATATATATATTTATTAAAATATGTGTTAAATTATTATGGATCAAAACGGAAGAAGTAAAGATAGTTTCAAGTTTCTCTGAATTGAACATATGTAAGACGTTCCTCCAAATTGTATGGGAATGAAGGCCACCATACTTGCTAAAAGTTAAAAATGAATAGCAACAAACAAGACTTTGTCAATAGAATAAAATAGTAAAATACCTCCATTAAACAAGAATTTTACTTCTTTAAAGACTTGTTACATTATTGGTGTATTGCATTATGAACATTAATTAATAAACGATTTCTTTTCTTATATTTAAACTATTTGTATGCCACTTGACAATTATTATTATCTTTAGTAAAATAAGGACCTCAACAATAATAGTACTACCTGGTACTTGTCGTGGAATTAAATAGTTGAGGTGCGCGAAAGGTGTCATAAAAAAAAAAATAGTAGTGTATGATATAATAATTAGTTCATTTTATTTTTGGTATGCAGGGGTGATACAGCATTTTGTAGTATGGAGTGTAGAGAAGAACAAATGAAGCAAGATGAAAGAAATGACAAGTCTAATATCAAGCCAGAAAATCATCACAATCACTCTGAATTTCGTTCTGCTAAATCTGAAACTTCCAGCAATAACGACACCATTGCAGCAGCTTGAAGAACACACACAAAATGAAAGAGAATAGGCATGCACAGTAGTGATGTGAGTTTTACTGGGTTGGGGACATTCGTGTAAAATTTTAACTATGTATTCGTATTTTACACAAACTTACACTACGTGCCATGGTTTGAGTGCCACAGTTCAAATGCTACGTTGTAAGATTGAATCCCTCGTGTTTTATTTTTTACTTCGTTTCTTTTTATCTATTTATCTCTCTTTGCATAATCCTTTTTTTTTTTTTTAAATAAAATATTTATAATTGGTTTTCTTTTTTCTCATTCTTCAAAAAATGAAAGTACTTCTTGAAAAAATTTAAATGGGAAATGTAGTGTGAAAGATTGGAAAAAGATATAAGCAACCAAATAATAGTACTAGTTAAAAAGCTTAATAGTTGAAGACCTTTTAGAACTTGACATCTTTTATTCAGTGTACATTTATTAATAGAATTCGCCTAACGTTGTATTTTTGATAGAATTATAATCTTAGTACAACGAGGTAATGTTACACTCACGTGGTATGTTTAACAATAAAATTTATCAACGAAGAAATTATGGAGCTAGATATTGAAAAGGCCATGTAGTGACTGAACACCATTCAGCTGCATCAGAAGAGAGTGATGATTAGATAGAATTATTGGCAAGTGAAGAATTGAAGCACAACCAAACATTAAATGTCAATTTAAAAACAATATCAACTGAACACACAAAACGAGATGGTCCAAGGTAGAAGAAACATTTAATTAGATAATGACTTGTACTTTTATCTTTTTCTTGAGCCCCTTGATGATTGTGCACATTTGTGTTGTACAACAAATGTGGGGAGGGATTGAGTTGTTGAATCGAGGTGACTGCAGCTAGCCGGGGCCTGATATTTATTTATTTTAAAAAATCTTGTCAGTGTGTAGCGTGGGCACTTGATAATTGAGAAAAGGCATAGATTTTATTTTGAATTTGTTCTAAAAAGTCGAATATATGATTAAGCTAATGATGACCTATTACATATTTTTACTATTTAAAAATAAATTTAATATCATCCTTAGACGTATAAAACCATACTCATGATGAAATGTGTATAAGTGTAATACACTCGCACCACATAAATGTGATCTTATTGCCATATCAAATCTCATGTAAGCTTTTGAAATTTTTTTTTTCCATATCATCCAATTGGTTCTTCTTTACTGAACACTACCATGGAATTACTAACATTGCCGCCGTAGCGATACCAAAATCATATATTCCAATACCAAAAATAAAAATAGCCTTCACGAATTTCACTATCTACGATCAAACTCATCACACGAATTTCACTACCTACGATCAAACTCATCACCAAAATCACACTTTCATTAGTCTCCACAAAAGTTGTAAAGAACCACTACAAAAACCAACACCCTTAAACAAACTTATCGGTGAAATCACATTATCACCATCAAAAGGTATAAACTCACCACTATTAGTAATATCATTTTCTTTTGGTCTAACCCATCGGTGGCCCCTAAATTTGGCACCAACTTTCACTTGGACACTTTAACTAGGTTTTGTTCATTTTAAGCACCTCATGTCAAACTTCATTGTGTCATTTTGACACTTTTTATATTTTCAAAACCGCATTTTAAGTGCGTACATCCAGACGCCTCTTATGTGGAAAACTAAACTAATTGGTATGTGACACGTGGAAATTTTATTTTATTTTTAAAAATCTCAATTTTACTTTCTTTTTTTCTTTCTTTCAGATCCCAAACCCCATGCACCCACCTCTTTTCTTCTTCTTCTTGCGCCTCCTTCCCCTTCATCTGTTCTTCTCCATCAAAAAGGCAAGGACATAGGTTAATTTACAAAGTAATATACGTTTTGGAGAATAAGGGAAATCATACCAAATCGAAAAGTTTTTATATGACATTTAAAAGAAGATGATTTCTTGTGCTACTACGATTGGGATTTACAATGAAGGATATGTAAAATAAATTTCTTTTTTTTTCATTGGAGGTTGTTCTTTATTTCTTTTTTATTCCTTGAAATCAATTTAATTTTCAAT
Organism: Solanum stenotomum; assembly: GCF_019186545.1. Classification (NCBI taxonomy): domain Eukaryota; kingdom Viridiplantae; phylum Streptophyta; class Magnoliopsida; order Solanales; family Solanaceae; genus Solanum; species Solanum stenotomum. Next base: position 18,630,260 of record NC_064283.1, on the reverse strand, counting down.
GGAGAAGGTAAGAATGTAAATCAGTTTTTCCATTTGAAAGAAGTTGATTTCTTTTTTTGTTCCCTTGAAATCGATTTTGTTTTTGAATAGGAATCAAGATGCAAATTCGATTTTCAAAGAAGATGGAAGAATCAAAGAGTGTAACCTAGTAAAATATTGTAGAATTTTTTAAAAAAGTTGTGTGGTGATGGAGGATGGTAGAAGGTGAAGAAGATGGATGGGAGAAAGCAAGGAAGAAGAAGGAGAAGAAAATATTTACAAAAAAATTCAATATATTTACAAAAAAAGTCTCTGACGCACTCAAAATTCGTGTAGCACACGTACTATGCTTAGTCAGCAAAAAGTGTCAAAATGACACAACGAGACACGACATGAAGTATTTAAAATGAAAATCCTTCAATTCAGGTGTCTAAGTGAAAGTTGTGCCAAATTTAGGGGGTCACCGATGGGTTAGCCCTTTTCTTTTTCTTTATCACTTTCAATTAATCTTCTTTGCCACTGGCCACCCACCACCAACAAACTGATCATTATATTTTATTTTTTAAACTCAACAATCAATTTTATTAGTCATCAACAAAGCTGCCATCACTATCAATTTCTTCAACTCTCTTCTATCATTTACTTGATTTATTTTTTGATGAGGTGAGAGATCTCTTTTTTAGAGTGAAAATAAGAAGAGAAATTAGGTACATATAAAATACAAATAAAACTTATGAAAGAAATTAAGTTATAGATAATTGAAATGAAAAAGAGGAGGACAATGGGTGCACTAGTGTGAAGACAGAGGCGTGGAAGTGGGGTGTAAGAAAGATTCTGCATTTTTATTTTTATCTAATACCCTTAGCAGCTTAAAACATGAAAAGTTTAGCCTTTTGTCATAGGAAATACTACAAATAAATGCACTTTAGAACCTGTAGCATCATCAAAGACTAATTGATCCGTCCAGCTAGATTGGATTCGATGTCGATGTGAAGGGAAAAGGAAGAGGGACTGTGAACCTTGACAATACTGAACATTGTTCTCTGTGATAATGTTCAAGAAGTATGTGTTGGGTATAACAATTGTTGAGTATAGCAAGAGTTAATGGAAAATAGAGTAAAGATGAAAAGAGGAATTGAAAAAGATTCTCTTATGCTTTAAGAAAAGACATTTCTCCTTCATTGGTGGTGAAAAGAAAAATAGATGTGTTTAAATAGAGAAACAGTCCTATTAGTTGTTAAAAGCGTTGGAAAGAGGGACCCCCTCGCGCCGTTGTCGTCGCTCATCGACCTCGAAAAATAATCGATCTAGAGATTCTTCCAAAAGAAGAACTTGAGTTGTCTTCTGTTTATGTATTCGTTAGTTGTTTCAAATGTGAGAAAGAAGTTTGATATCCTTTTCTTTTTATTTATAAAGCAAAAGAAGAACTTGAGTTGTTTTCTCTTTATGTATTCATTAGCAGTTTCAAATGTGAGAAAGAAGCTTGATCTCGCGAAGAGTCCTATTTGCATCACTTCAAATGCATTCCCAATTTTTTGATGGTCATCTCTTTGCATCAATTCTTTATTTTGTTGGTGTTCTTAATATATTGGTAAAATCATGAGATTGATGTTGTTTAATTGGTGAAATCATGTGGTGTTTTTAGTGTTTTTGATTTGTTGTGTTGTAGACAGTATTGGTAATAAATATTTTAGTGTTGTGAAAAGAACATTTTATTGTTATGTTTTTTTCAATAAATGACCTATTTATTGCAACAAATGGGTCATAGGTTAAAAGAAATCAAATCAATAACAAAACTTTTTTTATTTCTTCCAACATATGGCTCATCTGTTGCAACAGATAGAGCATCTGTTACAAAAGATGGTCTATCTATTGCAATAGACAAGTCATCTGTTGGAAGAAATCAAATCAGTAGATTATTTTCAAATAAGCATAGTGTATAATCTGCAACATATGTGTATATTTTCTTGATCTTCCGAAGGTTAACAATGCACCTTTTCAAATAAGCATGGTGTATGCACTACAATATTTTAGGTCTAAGGCCACACTAAATCTGGACAACACTCGTAAAGTGTTGCCTTAAATATTTTTGGGTACACTTTTAAAGTGTAGCCTTAGTTTTTAGGATTTGACCACGGTAACAATAGCAACATTTGTCAAGCGTGCTCTTTTGTGGTATAGGCTACATTTTTTAAGCGTAGTCATATCATGATATAATTGGCAACGCTTATTAACATCTAAGAATTCACTTTTAAAGTGTGGTATTTTTATAATTTAAAAAACAACATTTTATAAGTGTGGCCTTATAGATTTCCTAAAATTTTCACTAAGATATTTTATTCCCTCCAACATATTTAACTCTCCCTCTAATTTACAATTGGCCAAAAAAGGAACTCATACAAAATAAATTAAAAGAAAAATCAATATAAACAACTTTTAACTCTAAAATCAAATTTGTTCCCCAAATAAGAATTAGAGTTGCTATTTGCCCATATCACAAATCTCACGACTAAAAAACCCTACTTCGTTCTTCTTCTTCTTCTTCTCATTTTGACTTGTAAATTCTCCATTGTAACCAGTTCGTTATTTTTTAAATCTCGTTTTCACTTTACATTTTTTGGTAATTTGATGGATGGTAGTGATTTCCCTAATTTTTCTTCACCTTCATCCAAGAAACTGGAGAAATAGATCGCAGAATTTCAACATTGTTTGGAGGAAGAAGGGATTTTATGGTAGTTGATACTTGGTTCGCCTACATTCGAAAAAGTGGAGAAATAATTTGAAGAATTTTGACATTGTTTTGAGGAATTAGGGGATTACGGGTGTGGATACTTGGGGGATTTACAGGTGTGGATATGTGTTGTAACGAAGAAGATAGATTCAATCACTATGCTCATAAATGCCAAACTTCTCCTGTTCATCAGTTTACCCTGTTAATGGTATTCAAAAATCTTAATTTATATGACGATCTTTTCTTTTTATGAGATTTTGAATTGTTAGATGCAATTTGAGTTCTAAATAATTTGCACATTTTCTAAATTTGAGTTTCATTATGTTACATATAGTATTAAACTCGGTGTCCATTTATATGACTTATGTTCTTTTTTCTGCTTTCATAGTGTTTAGCCATAATGTGGAATAGCTTTCTGATGAGTATCGCATATCTTGCAAATTACATAGTGGAACTTGTTGTGGAACTCGAAACTGCTGCACAGTTGAGAGATTCTCAGTTCATTTTTCCTCAAAGGCCATGGCTTGGTATTTTCCTAGCACTTTGTCATTGCTTGCTTCAATTACCTTGCTCTTAGCAATTTGCTAGCCGCATAAAATATTCATCATTTCTTGGAGTCTTTTTATTGACATTTGGTTTTGATGAAGTTGTGTAGAACAAACTAATGTCAACTCACCTGATTTTTTTCTTCTAGATTTGTATGGGATTAATGTTCGACCTGTCGCTCCTTTTGGAAGTGCTAGTAGCAAGCAGTTTCTTGATCCTACATTGATACACCAGGTGCTACCTGATGAACTGCTTTTTGAGGTATGCCTTTGTGGATTTCGATAAATTTCCTCTGTAATTTTCTTATCAACATGTAAATATGTGGCAAGTGCTGGAAATGCTTTGTTACGCTAGGAAGGTGAAGCATATTGATAAAACGTACAACAAAGCTGATTTTGCTAAATTAATTAGTAGGTATCAGAAGTATGAACAATGTGTTTCTATAAATCAAATGAAAATATCAACCAAAAAGTAAGGTATTTGTGGTTGTTTTGGGTTACATGTACATTTCTGGTGAGGAGATATCTAGTTATTCCCTATTTCATGCCCATGCAAAAAGTTATTGAATTCTACGCGGAGACAAGCATTGCTATTTTAACATCTGCCTTGAGCCTTTACCCCCCCTTTTAATTCTTCTAAGGGGAATATTTGGTAGAAAAGTTGGATGTCATCTCTGTATTCTTTGGAGACGGGGAATGTTGGACTTTATGATCTCATTATAGTACTTAAGTCGAGCTTTTTAGCCAAGCATAAATGTGACCGTTCCCTTTGATTCTTTTTCTGGATGGTTAGCTGGTTTACACAAATAATTTACTGGATTAGTCTTTAACCCACTTCCACTCCCACTCCCACTCCCACCTCCTCTTTCCAAAGTTCTTGTTGTTTCCTTCCAAGGGGTGAATTGAGGTTACATATCTAGGGAACTTAAGGCAATCAAATATAAAGTCTTGATGTCTTCTTGAGAAAAAAATATGTTGTTTCTAAATTGAAAATTTAGCTTTTGCAGCCTTCCATTCTAATCTTTACAGCTAAGGTGAGGAAACCGAAAATTACTATGATTTCATGATTAATGATGTGTAGATCTTGTCTAAAATGACCCCATACACCTTGGGTAGGTCAACTTGTGTTTGTCGAAAGTGGAGGTACACAATTCGGAACTTTATATTTTGGCGTAATGCATGCCTAAAGACTTGGCAGGTACCAGGGACACTAGTTCTGGTTGTTCTATTGCCACTAGTGAGGTTAGTAAGTAACATTAACCAATGTGCCTTATTTTTAAAGTTTTTGGATTGGTAGAAAACTATAGGTCCTTTAGTTGAAGTATGATGGTTCATGGAGAAAAATGTTGCTTTTAAGACCAAGGCTTCGTACGGATGGTAAGATATAGTTTTTGAAAAATGTTACTTTACTATTGAGCATTCAATATTTTGAAAAGCTAACGATATAAAGTTTTTCACGAAGTTAAGTGGAGAAGGGTAGAGGGGCGGGCCCATTATCCACCGATATAAAGCTGGGTATAGTGTATTTGGTAGAGATGTATCGACTGTATTTTCCAAAATAAATTTCTCTGTGGACCACATACCAAGGTATTTGTCTTGGATTTACTTATGCCATCTGAGCAAGAGAACTAATTCTTTTCTTATCAGGATGCTTTTGCCGTAGCCTATAAAAAGAATTGGTTTATTTGTATCTATAAGTCTAAGTTAAAATATTTGAAGGTATTAAAAGTCTTAATTTAATCTTTTCCACAGGTATTTATGTCAGTCGAAACACATATATTCGTGCAGGAGTAGCTGAGTGGAAGATCACTAATCTAGTTCATATTGTATGTGTATTTTTAATTCTCCACATAGTTAAAATTTTCATATAGTTCTTGAGCTGCATGTTTAGAGATGAGCTGTGCTGGTAAATGTTGCATAGTGCTTGTAGGAGAAGGCAAATAATGCAATACGATAATTCATCTTTTGCCTTGTAAATTTCATTAAGGAAGGTAGTTGATACTGAAAGTGAAAACAGAAAGCTGTAAAGCATATGATGCAGCTAAACACTGCACATAGACTTGCTCTGTTTGGGACTCCGGAAAACAGAGCAAGTAGTGGGCTACTGCAAGAATACATGTTCTGCTTGAGAGAGGGTGTTTCCCTCATCTGGAGAGAGTCAATAAAAGTTGCGGGCTATCGTGAGCAGACATTGGATTCTAATTGGTATTTACCTCTTTGTGTGTGTTCAATTTCCTCCCATTGCTTCTTTTCTACACTTTGCATCCTATAACATTTAGTGTCAATGGCATTTTATAACATTGCCATCTTCTCTTTGATTATAGGTGTGTTACTATCGCTATATGAGATTTTATCCTTCAGGCAGATTTCTTTATAAGGTAGTAATCATTTGTTTTTCAGCTCGTATGGCATACGTTATCTTTACACATTGTTCTTGGCTTCTTGCTATACCTGGTTTATAACTTCTATAGATTTCTTTTAACTAGAATTCATCACAAAAAGTCAAAGATGTCGCGAAGTACCTGAACTTTCGTGCCTCAAAAGCTAGTTGTGTTTTTAAGGGGAGTTACCCACTATCAGAGGATAAAGTAAGTCCAATTCTAACATTCCCGTACAAGTCAATTTGTTTCTGGCAACAATTTGGTTATATACGTTCAAATCAAAATAATGGTTCAATTCTCCTTGCTTAAGTTGAAAATGTTTTTGAAATTTAGTTGATATATGTGAAGCTAATTTTGAACAGACAGCTCACTGCCTTCTCATTTGCAAGTTGAAGTTGCTCTTTTGTACCCGAGAACGTGTCCAACTGTGTTGAGATTCCGCTTAAGGTGCTTGATCATGAAGATTATATTTGTATTTTGAGTTCGTATGCTCATCTCTTGTTTAATAAAACTATGGTTGAAGGTTTGGGCACTTTTCCCCTGGCCCTACAAGTTACCATATTAGTTTCTTAAACTTACATCCGAGCCAAACCAACTTCTAAGCAAAAAATTAATAAAAATCACCATCTGTTAAGAGTGCAAGCTTTGTTAATTATTGTTTCCTTATTTATTATGAAGGGTTATGATCGGTTGGACCATTGTTATACCCCCAATCCCCAATAGAAATAGAAAGAAAAAGGAAAGGTGCTTTAGTATGGTTTGAATATGTACATGCGAGATGTTATCTTTGAGGGAATCAATTTCTAATCATTGCTTGTTGTAAATTATTGAAGAAACTCTAATCAAGTAAAATATTTTACAATGCTCTCATAGGATGATTAACCATGACTAGTGTCGAGTGAAATTTTTTTCTAATATTTAATTTTCTTTTGAATGTGTATGAAAATGCAGGTCAACAAATTTGATGAATAATGGCCCCAGGTCAACTCAATATATTGGAGGGAACAATAGTGTTTTTGAACTACTATTATAAATATTTGAATACATATTGAAATTTATCGCTAGTACAGTTGTTTAAAATATTCCTTTCTATGTATGTAGTACAAGACATGTTTTTCGAAGTTTATTGTAAATCAACATATTGAACTATTTATTAGCTAATTTGATGTTTGAGATCATTTTATATTATACAATTATGTTATTAGTGAATCTATCCAAACCAAAATTATTATTTTTCAATTAGAAATTATGGCTATAAAAATTCTAGACAACGTTGCCACACTTTAAAGGTGTTGCTAGAGGGATGCCAATTGTGTGGCTTATCGATTATAAAATGTAGTATGTACATTTGAAAAGGCTACACTTTATAAGTGTTGTCGTTGAAGAGTTATAAAAAGCTACACTTTTAAATTGTGGCCAATAAAAAAGCACATGCCACGCTAGAAAGTGTAGTTTTATCAAATAAAAGTGTTGCCAATGAGATGCTACAAAGCGTGGCCTTTGTACCTCATCAGCCATGCTTTTTAAGCGTAGCTGCTACGGTAACACTTGAAAAGTGTAGCCTAAGGTCAAAGGTTACGCCTCTTTAGGTCATCCCCCAAAAAGTGTTGCCTAAAGTCAAAAAGTGTTGACTTTTATTAATGGCCACACTTTTTGATAGTTTAGGCCACACTTTACAAGTGTGGCTGAAAGCGTAAAATGTTGTAGTGATGATTTTCTCAAGTGCAAGATCAAGTATAAGGGTGATAATAAGGTTGGGCACCGGATCGGGTTGTACTGGTGCCAGTCCGATACTGTTTCGATATCATTTCGGTATCATTTCGGTTCGTTTCGATTCGGTAGTCTTCAGGACGGAACGGTATCACGATTTGATAATGATGTACCGGTGTACCGGTTTATTTCGATTCCGTTCTGGTCCGGTCCAATTTCGATTAATTATTTTTTATATTATAATTTATATATAAAATAAAATAAAAAATATAGACTTTCCCAATGCCCCAAGCGGCAGCTTTTCAGCCAAGGCTAAAAAGCCTGCTGCCCCTGCCCATTGCCGACCTGTCCCATCTGGCCATCCCTAGTCCCCACTCCCTACTGGCCAATGCTGACTGCCCCAGCCCCCAACATAAATATTTTCAACGTCTCCAGACTCCAATCCATATTCCATTCCAACGACTATATTTTCCAATTCCAACACATAATCACAATTTCTAAAAACTATATATACTCTCTCTCTTTGTATTTTTAATTACAATTTACGTATTTACAATATTTAACAATTAACAATCATCAATTTCTCTCAATTCTCAATCTTTCTCAAAGTTTCATACTTTCAATATTCAAGTTTCAAATTTCAATCATATTATTTTGTAATTGTGAAGATTTCAATAATCATTTGGTGAATTTTGGAGTAGGAATCTTCTTCAAACTTCAAGTTTCGACATCAATTTTTCAATTTTCGGTTATAATCATATGTTCTTTACACAAACGTTTGATAACTTCGTTCCACTCTCTAATCTTATATTTATTTTTTGTAAGTTGTTCTTGTTATATTTTATTTGTTCTTGTTAAATTTCGTATTTCATAATTTATAATTTTATATCATGGAGTCTTCTAAAAAAAGTAGAGGGAAAAAAGGTATTGTACACGGAGTAAAAAATATGTTTACAAAAAATAAAAATGGTTCTAGTTCTTCTAAATCTAATTTTCCTCTTGTTAGAATGAATACTGATGAATTTACTCATGTGAATGAAAGTAGTTTTTCTCATCCCGATCCTATAGAAATTAATTCGAATACTCCTATAATTCACGAAGAGGTTTATGAAAGACATTATGGTAATTATCAAGAAAATGAAGAAGTAGAAATTGATGAAGACGATTTAGATGATACACCGACTAGTTCTGACCTCAATAGTACTGAAGTTCCACCTCAGGAGGACAATCCTCCGGTTGGAACTAATCGTCCCCATATTGTTCCAACTAGAGGTAAGACCAAAATACAATGTACTTTAAAATCAAATGTGTGAAAATTTTGTTATTTGAATGAAGAAAAAACTTTTAGTATATGTAATCTTTGTAAACAACATTTTAAATATAAATCTAGTGGGAGTGGAGGTTCAATTGGGGATTAAAAAAGCATTTGATGCAAAAACATAGTCAAGAGTGGTTTGCATATTTATTTTCTCTTAGTGTTTGTGAAGATTCTAGCATTAGAGCATCGACTAGAGGATCAAATATGGTTCAAGGTGAATTAAATACTTCGAACTCAAGTGGTCCTCTTACACATCGAACCTATAATAAGGATCATGATTGCGAAATTGTAAAAATGATTGTTGTTTGTGGTTTACCTTTTAGTTTTGGAGAACATCCGGATTTTATTGCATATATTTGTGATACATATAATTCTAGTTTTAAAGGTTTATCAAGAAACATGGTAAAAAGAGATATTTTTGAATTTCAAGAAAAACATTGTCAATTTTTGCGTGCCTATTTTGAAATAATGGATTGTAGAGTTGCTATTACCACTGATATGGGTCGTAGTCCTAATGGTTTGATTATTTAACTGTTACTGTGCATTGGATTGATTATAATTGAAATTTACAAAAAAGAATTATCGGTTATAAAATTTGTCAACAGAAAAAAACTGGAATGTATATTGCTACTACTGTGTTGAAAATTTTATATTTTTTCGGTCTTTGTGATAAAGTCATTAGTATTAATTTAGATAATGCTTCTGCTAATTTAAATGCTATTAATATGCTAGAACCTAAAATTTGTCCTATTAGTATGTCTTTCATGTTAGATGTGTTGCGCATTTATTAAATTTGGTTGTTAGTGACGATGTTAAATTATTTGAAAATAGTTGTGATAAAATTGATAATGCTTCTTTTTATATTTTTCATATGCATAGTAGTAGTAGAATTAATCAATTTAAAGAGCTTTGTAATGCATGTAAACTTCCATTTAGAAAAGTTCCGAAACATGTAAAAACTAGATGAAATTTCTTTTATGATATGCTTGAAGTTGCTTATATATATAGAGAACCTATTATTATGCAATTTAATAGTCATAATGTTTATCCCGAATTAAAACTTAATGATAGTGATTGGGATGAAGTAAATGAACTTAGAATATTTTTGAAATCATTTTATGATGCTACTAAAAAAATTTCTGAAATGTATTATCCTACTATTTCCTAAATTTTAATACATATATGTGAGATTTCATCTCTCTTTTCTGAATATAAAAAAAATAAATTATTTACTAGTGCCATTGAAGTTATGATTACAAAATTTAAGAAATCTTTTTTTTCTATCCCTCAAATTTATTTAACTGCAATTCTTTTCAACCCTGAATATAAAGAATATGGTGCAAAAGCTTTAGTTGAATACATTTATCAAAATTTAGATATTAAACAAGAAGAACAACCTGATTTGGTAACATGTCAAAATAGTATAAAATTACTTGCTAAAGAAATGTATGATAAATATTGTTCCTTAGATAATGTTGAAAATCCTCAACTGTCTATGCCTCGAGTAGATGCCTATGGTAGAGTGAAACATAAACTTGGTCTTGACTCTTCTAATAAATGTGAATTTGTTAAATATTTTGAACAAGGTTCAGATAATATTACAAACGAGGAAGGTATAGCACAACTACTGAACTAGTGGAGGGCTCGTGGAACTCAATTTCCAAAACTTAGTAGGATGGTGAAGGATGTGCTTGCAATTCAAGGATCATCAGTAACTTCAAAGGCAGCTTTTAGCGCGGCAAGATTTCAAATTGAAGACCACAGATATTCGTTAGCAGAAAATAGTTTGGAGATATCGGTGCTTTTTAGAGATTGGATAAATGCTCAGCGTAGAAATCAACGACTTCCAAAGTTAGATAGTCAATATGAACTTTTTATAGATTCAACCATTGGATGTGGTAGTGACGATGGCATGGAACTTCAAGATCGTCAACGAGCTTTACCAAGACCAGTAGTTGATTACGGTCAATCTATAGCTGGGTTAGAGAAATGCTTTACAGGACTATACAACTATTAGTATTACATTCGAGGTTTAGTTGAAACAGAACCCTTTCTAGAAGGTAGCTGCGTAAATTATACACTCTACTAATAGTTGAAAATTGTAATTGTAATTTGTAATACAATTGGATTGATATTTTTTAAATTTGTCATTTGTGTCATTGGTTTATCCTTATTTTTATTTATTTTTTAAAAATTACAAACTTAAGCTATTTAAATTACAAGTTATAAATATAACTTATAAGTTATAACATATTAATAAGCAATAACTTATAAACTTCAAAAGATTCAAATCTTGAAATTTGAAAACTAAGCTAAAAAACTTTATTAAACTTAACTTGTAAACTTAATAGGTAAAAATTACAAAAAAAAATATCTTTAAAATAAACTTAAGTAAAATTACATTATAAATTTCAAAACTATTAATTTAAAGTTTAAACTTAGAAAAATAAAAAAAAAACATTCATATTTTCGTAATTCAAAAAATCAAAATAACTAAAAAAATTTTATCATTTTTTGAAATAGCTAGATGTGTCGTCCCATTTATCCCATCCTGCTTCGGTTCCATCCCAGTATATAGTGGGACGGGACGAAATCGAGTATCCGTCTCAATAATTTTGATCTGGTTCATCCCGGTATAGGTCAACAAACCGGTCAAATCGTCCCGTTCCGATCCGATACCGATTCGATTCGATCCGATGATTCCGTTCCGATCCATTGTGCAGCCTTAGGTGATAATGATAATGCTTTGGAGGATAAGAACAAGAAAATGAATGAGATTTGAATAAACTACTGCGTCATGCCAATTTATTTTGGCATGAAAGAATTTCATATCAAATATATATTGAGTCGGTTAAAAATGATCAAACATATATGTTAACATGTTGCAACGGATGCTCATCTGTTGCAACTAGTGAATCATCCATTGCGACATATGATCAGATATACTTGATTATTTTCAACAGATAGGTTATCTATTGCAACAGATTATACATATTAGACATTTGTTGTAACAGATTTCTATATTTGTTACAACAAATGATCATATTTATTTGATTATTTTCAACAGATGGGTTATCTATTGCAACAGATAATACATTTAGATTGTACTTGAACTTATAAAGTGAAAGATAATTATAACTAAATAAATTTAATTTTTACTAATTATGAATTAATGAAGCATTTCAAATTAAAATAAACAATTGATCACTTTATTTAAGACAAATACAATTAGTTGATTATGTAATTACACTATAATGCCTTGAAAATTTAATTGAACTTATTAATTGAAATGTAATTATAATTAAATAAATTTATTTATTTACTAATTATGAGTTAATAAATCATTTCAAATCAAAATAATCAATTGATCACTTTATTTAAGACAAATACAATTAGTTGATCATCCAATTACTCTATAATGCATTGAAAATGTAATTGGACTTATTAATTGAAATGTAATTATAATTAAATAACTTTATTTATCACTAATTATGAGTTAATGAAGCATTTCATATCAAAATAATCAATTAAACACTTTATTTAAGACAAATACAGTTAGTTGATCATGTAATTACTCTATAATGGTTTGAAAATGTAATTGAACTTATTAATTGAAAGGTAATTATAATTAAATAACTTTATTTATAACTAATTATGAGTTATTGAAGCATTTCATATCAAAATAATCAATTCACTACAAGAAATTTGATTATTAAGGACGAATTATTTTATCACTTAAAAATCATATTTCGTCACAAAAATAAATTTATGACAAAAAATATTTCGTCAATCTTTCATCTCTAAACGCTCGTCTCTAATAGTATATAAAGACAATTTAGTGTGTCGTCACTGAAAGTCTTATATTAACTACAAAAAGAATATTTGTCCCCAAATGCATAGTATTTGCAACGAACTTATTTGTCATAAAAATGTAAATATTTTGTAGCTAAAAATGTCATATCGTCACTAAAAGTGTGTCTAATAAGGACAAAATTTATTTGTCACTAATTATTAATTTAATTAGTGACGAGCTTGATCGTCTTTAACGTTATGCATAATTTGTAGTAAAAAGAATAAGATTCCGTCACTAAAAGATGACAATTTCATGGTTGAAAAAATATTTTTGGCAGATAATAGGCGGTATTAATGATGAATTAATTTGTAGTTAAAAATATAATTATTATTGTAATTATTTTTGTCACTAAATTTTATCACTTCGTGTTAAATAAAAAAGTAGCAATAGGGTTACTTATTTTTTATCCAAAGAAGATATTTTTGTGACCTAATATAATTCTTATAACATTTAATGCTATGTAAATAAATATGTACTTAAACTATTTGTTGTTAATACATGTCAATTTCAATTGTTAAAGTACACAATCTATGTAAATAAAAACATCATAAAAAAATAATATACCAAAAAAACATAAATAAAAACACCGTATATTATAATAATTTGTAGATAACACTTGCATACAAACTCATTAAGTAAATAAAGTGAAATTACTCAAACAAAAATAGATAAATCTAATTGAGGTACGAAAACAATAACAAATTTAAAAATATAAAACTATGTAGTTTCCTTGTATACCAGTGCTCCATTATCTTACATTTTCACTCATTCACTTTTTTACATCTTCATCATTCATGTACCTGTGTAAAAGAAAATAAAGAATTTTAGTATTCAAACTTTAATTCTAAAAATACTTTTTGATATCATGATGTAAACAAAATATGTATTCAAACTTTAATTTTAACAATAATATTAATTAGTGAACTAAATTATAAAATGAGAATATATAAAATAATTTCTTCTATTCAAAATTATTAAACATTCAAGTATCACAATCAATAAAAACTTATCTCCTTATTGAAATGGTGTCAAGAATTTCTACATTCAATCAACACCAAGTAAAAGTTGAATAACAATTTTGTAAAATAATTGTTCCTCATACTAGTTGAAACAAATATTTAAAAAGTTATAGAGCATTAACAAATGCTAGATGGACATAATTTGGGATACTAGATAAAAGAAGGAAAAGAAACGAGAGAGAGCAGTAAAATACCTATAGGAATGGAATATAGTATTTGTATTCTAGTTGGTTTTTTAGATTTAAGTGGATAGATTTTAATTTATTAATAATTCTAAAAAGGAGGAAAAAAGTGAGTGGGTAGTTTCATGTAACGTGGGATGGAAAATGGGGAATGAGTGAAGGAAATTTAATGCATTGAAAGTGGAGGGAAGGTCAAATACTTAAAAGTTAAATTTTATTTTTTTTACTTTTACTATAATATTTTAGTTTTAAAATATAAATTCTCACAACTATGATTTCCGTCACTTAATGGGTTTCCATTAACTACTAAAATTATTTAATTTGTTTGACATAATCAAGTAAAAATAGTATGTCAATTATACTCCATCTATATAGATAAATTTTAAAAAATGTAAATTACATTCAAATAGATAAATAATAAAATGAGAATAAAATTTGGTATCTATTTGACAAAAATTATTTGTCGCAAAATTATATGTTAAAATAGAGACAATAATATCATCATCGCCAATTATTTAAATTATTAGTGACAAAAAATAAAGTCACAATTAAATGTAAATTTTGTAGTTAAATTTTACAATAATTAAGTACAAATTGTAATTCGTCGCTATTGAATCATCATAGTTTTAGTGAGCAAAAATTTTCGTGCCCAAATGTAGATTATTTTAGGACAAAAGATGATTTGTCATAAATTGGGTACATCATTTAGTGACAAAATAATGTGTCATTGATAGCTTTATATTTGTAACTAATAGTACTCAATAAATGGCGCCAACTTATTTTTTGGTGGGAAATTTTAATAGACAAAAATTTGCTACGAAATTTTATTTTTTCATCACTTAAAGTATTGGCCATAGATCTTTAGCAACGTAATATGATTTTCGTCATTAAAGATGAACAATTAGTGACGAATTTCATGTTGTAGCTAGTAATTTCGTAGCTAAATATCATATTTGTTGTAGTGATTGAACACTTTATTTAAGACAAATACAACTAGTTGATCATGTAATTACTCTATAATTGATTGAAAATGTAATTGAACTTATTAATTGAAAGGTAATAACTTTATTTATCATTAATTATGAGTTAATAAAGCATTTCAAATCAAAATAATCAATTGATTACTTTATTTAAGATAAATGCAGTTATAAGTTGATCATGTAATTACTCTATAATGCATTGAAAATGTAATTGAACTTATTAATAGAAATGTTATTATAATTAAATAATTTTATTTATCACTAATTATGAATACATGAAGCATTTCATATCATGTATATATATAGTTGAAAATGATCAAACATATATGCTCATCTATTGCAATTGATGAATCATTTGTTGTAACAGATGAATCATCCATTGCAACAAATGAGAACATAAGCTTGATTATTTTCAACGAATAAGTCATCTATTGCAACAGATAATACATATTAGACTTTTGTTGTAACAGATGATAATATTTATTTGATTATTTTTAACACATAAGCTACCTAATGCAACAAATAATGCAATAGATAATGTCTCTGATGCAACATATGCAAAGTTTGTTGCAACAGATGAGCATAACTAATATATTTTATATAATAAATATGAACATACAAAGTCAACCAAAATGAGTTAAAATTATCAAAGTCATAACTAAGTACAAAATAGTTATTTAACTATTACAATTATTTTGAAGGATTTCGAATTGGACATGTTGTTCTCTTGTGTCTAATATTTTACATACCGAACACTTATTCTTTTTTGTGGAAATGATTCCCCGACTCCTCGCCTCCTCTTCGTTCTCCTTCTTCCCGATTTGCTTAGGTCAACATATGAATGATGTATTTCTCTTTCCAAAATCTCCAAAGGAACAATCCAAAAATCTTCGGGAGGCACCAGATTAATTTCTTCTCAATATGCAATTATGTATTTTTTCACCGAATAATATGAAGATGACTTATTGTAACTGATGACTCACTTGTTGGATACGTGTCTAGAATCAGAAGCTTATCCAATAAGTAAGTCAATTGTTGTAACAGATGAGTCATGTGTTGCAACAGGTAACTCATCTGTTGCAAAATGACTTACATGTTGGGACAAACTTCTGATTCTGTAATATATATCCAACGGGTAAGTCATTTGTTGTAGCAGATAATAGATGACTCATATGTTACAATAAATGACTTATCTGTTGGAACAAATTTTTGATTTTTCCTATCTTGTCCTGGTACTGTAATATGTATCCAACAGGTAAGCCCTCTATTGTAACAGATGAGTCATCTGGTGCAGCAGATGACTCATCGATTGCAATAAATGACTTATCTGTTGGGACACGATTCTGGTTATATCCCAGCTTGGCATGGTACTATATACAACATGCAAGCTATATGTTGTAACATATGACTTACCTGTTGGATACACGATTGTACATTATTAAAGAATTACTCAATATCGAAATGAGAAATTAGACTAAAAATCATCAATTTACTTACCAAAATCACGTATGATGTAATGCACAATGATATAGGTGTCACACCCTTTTTTCGCACAGCAGAAGGAAATTTTTCAATCTAAGTGACGGTATTGATCAAAAATTATTTTAATTTTTTTAGAGTCGCCACTTAGAATTGAGTTATGGTGTTCCAAGTCACCTTTTTGTTTAATCTCTAATCAAAAGGAAATGACTTTTTGTTTTGAACTGCGAACTAGAAATTTGGGTAAGGACTTCTGTTGATCGAGGGGAAGGTATTAGGCATCCCTTGAGTCCCGTGATTATAGCACGATCGCTTTTATTAACTTATAATTGTTTTAATTATCTTTTGGATATATTTTTATAGGCCATGATTTGCTCGCATTTTTTATCTGTTGAACTTTTATTTGGTCTCGACCTAGATACGTAACCGCATTCTTGGTCTTGATATTTAGAAAAATAACTGTCTTCTTTGCATCACACTCAATAATCTTATTATTGGGCAAGGTGCATCACTGCATCCTTGAGTTTATTTTAATTGTCTCAAAAAAAGATGCACAACCACATTCTTAATCGAAACAAATATTTTTAATGTGTGTCTAAAATTTCGTCTCATTATTAAAATTTTAATATTTTGTCCCTTATAAATAAAACCAAATAAAGTAAAATAAATAAATGTTGATGATACAATATATAATTCTGACATCATTTCTATATTTTTTATTTTTATATTTTATAAAATATTTTAATTACTCTTAAAATTAATGCCAAAATTAAGCATACATTTTGATAAAATAAAAATAATGACAATAATTTCATTGAGCCTAAAAATTCCTACTTTATAATTATTAACATATAAATCAAGACAGTTACTAAGGAATAAAAATAAACAAATGAAAATAATCACCAATTAAAGTTATCTTCGCTCATTAAATAAGGTATAACGCTTAACCAAATATTTATTTCAATTAAATTATAAATAAAACAAAACTATAATAAAACTAATCATATAATTACATCAAATTCCATAAATAAATTAAAGATTTAAGGCAAAGTTATACCTCAAATGAAGAAAATAAGTACCGTGAAACCTTGATCGAAATTCGATTAGAACACCCAAAATCTCTTGTAGATTGTATGGAGTGATGTATGTATTGTGTTGATATGAAGATAAAGAAGTAAGAAAAGATATGAATGTGTTGGTAAATTTTTGAAAGAAGAATAAAATAAAAATGGAGTTTTTACCTATTCTTTTTCTCGTGACTTTGTGTGCAGCGTGTGTGTGTTGTTGTTTTTTCTGGTTTCTTTTTCTCCCTTTTCTGTACGTTTTTGTGTATTGCTTTTTTGTTTTTTCTCCTTTTTTTCTACGTTTTTGTGTATTGTTGTTAATATAGTAGTGTAGTGGTGCAGTGTGCAGGTATATAGTGGTGATGTACGTGTGTGTGGGGAGTGTTTTAGTGGGGTGTGTATTGGGTGAGTGGGATAACGGGAAGATGTGAATAGGGGTAATGGTAAGCTTTTTTTTTCCTATTAAACATAATAAATATTAGCTAATAGAAATACAAGAATAAATGAATAGCTATTCTAAATTATAATTAGGAAATACTAGCTTATTATTAAATCTGAATTAAAAGAATTTTTTTTTTTTGTTATTTTCAAATCTTTTAAATAAACTTACTAAAATAAGACAAAAATCAAAATATCTAACTTAGACATAGAAGAAATATTTAAGAAATAAAAATAGTATAAAATTTTATGTTCGGTCAAAAATTACGTGTCTACATTTTACCCCTCTTTGACTGGAAACACGAAGTGTTTTCAGACAAAGAAGTAGATAACGTGACAAATTTTGACCAGACTTGTATTTGAAAATAAAATAAAATAAAATTGTGCGATCGAGTCTTGGTTTTGGACATCCTACATATCCCAAGTTATAGGGGAATCAGGTCACATGTAGTTTAAGGAGATATGTGATGAGTTGGAAGTTAAGTGAGACTCCAGGTCGCGGCTCTTATCCTTAATTACGTAAAAAAAGAAGAATAAAACTAGTAGTCAAAAGGAAAATAAAAGTACAAGCTCCTATCTATGCAGCTTCTCTTGAGTCTTCACTTGTGTCACACTTTGAGATATCATCTTGATTTTTGTGAGTATCTTGATCTTGAATGGATTTGATGCTTAACTTGCTACTTAGAGTGAGTTTTTGGCACTCTTCGAAATGACAATTTGAATATGTTCTTGAATGACTGCATATTTTCTTGATCAGAAGCTGAATAGAAAAAGATGTGAGGAAGTCAGGCTGCTACATGCATTGAAGAAGCTGATTCTGGCTATCATGGGATTGATTATTCTGAAAAGAGTTGAAACTTTGTTCTTGAATTTCAAATCCATGTTTCGCTTGAAGAAACCTGAAAACCATCACAAACAAAAGAAATACACAAAAAATTTTGCCCCAGTTTTCATTGAAATTTTTTTGTGAGTTATTAGCAAATGTAATTTTTTTAAAAAAATAAACTCATACTAGGAAGTGTTTATCTTAGGAGAAAATAATTAAATCGCATTATGTAGGAGGGTCCTGCTAATCCCATTATGTAAGAGGATCCTGCTAATCCCATTAGGTATGAGGGTCATACTAATCTACATCCCATTGTCCAGGAAGGTCCTGCTATACTAATTCTCATTGTCCAAGAAGGTCCTGCTACACTAATATCCATTGTCTAGGAGGGTCCTGCTACTAATTCTCATTGTCCATGAGGGTCCTGCTATACTAATTCTCATTGTCCAGGAGGGTCCTGCTACACTAATTCCCATTGTCCAAAAGGGTCCTGCTATACTAATTCTCATTGTCCATGAGGGTCCTGCTAATCTAAATCTCATTATGTATGAGGGTCCTGCTAAACTAAATCTCATTATGTATGAGGGTCCTTCTAATCTAAATCTCATTATGTAGGAGGATCCTGCTAAACTAAATCACATTATGTAGGAGGGTTAAATCCCCTTATGTATGAGGGTCCTGCTAATCCCATTATGTAGGAGGGTCCTGCTAATCCCATTATGTTGGAGGGTCCTGCTAATCCCATTATGTATGATTGTCCTGCTAAACTAAATCCCATTATGTAGGAGGGTCCTGCTAATCTAAATTTCATTATGTAGGAGGGTCATATTAATCTAAATCTCATTATGTAGGTGGGTCCTGCTAATCTCATTATGTATGATGGTCATGCTAATCTAAATCTCATTATATATGAGGGTCCTACTAATCCCATTATGTATGAGGGTCCTGCTAATTTAAATCTCATTACGTAGGAGGGTCCTGCTAATCCCATTATGTAGGAGTCTCATTATGTAGAAGGGTCATGCTAATCCCATTATGTAGGAGGGTCCTGCTAAACTAAATCTCATTATGTATGAGGGTCCTGCTAATCTAAATCTCATTATGTAGGAGGGTCCTGCTAAACTAAATCTCATTATATAGGAGGGTCCTGCTAAACTAAATCTCATTATGTAGAAGGGTCCTGCTAATCCCATTATGTAAGAGGGTTCTGCTAAACTAAATCTCATTATGTATGAGGGTCCTGCTAATCTAAATCTCATTATGTAGGAGGGTGTAGGAGGATCCTGCTAATCTAAATCTCATTATGTAGGAGGGTCTTACTAATCTCATTATGTAGGAGGGCCCTGCTAATTTAAATCTCATTACGTAAGAAGGTCCTGCTAATCTCATTATGTAAGAGGGTCCTGCTAAACTAAATCTCATTATGTAGGAGGGCTCTGCTAAACTAGTCAATTAGGGTTTATGCTATGAACTTGTTAGTTACTTAGATTAACCTGGAACCTCCCTCCATTCCCCCTTTTTATTTCTACTACTTCCCTTGGAAGGATTTGTTACTATTTAGAGCAATTAGAATGATGAACTCTTATAATTTCAATACAATATGAGTTCATTACAGTATAGCATACTGTAAGAGAATAGTTTCTAGATATGTTTTGAATATGCTAGTAATAATTATCTACTTTCTATCTCTTCAGAATTCTTTCTTATCTTTTGTGCATACCCTCTCTTTCCTTGTCCCACTTATTTTTCTATCTATCTAATAATAATATCCTTCATACTGTTTGACTGTTACAACTCAAATCTAAGAGGCAGATGAAAAGGGAGCAAAATCCTCCCAAGGAAAATTAAAAAGAGAGGAAAACTAGAGTAAGACTATACGTTGTATTTCCGGAAGAGAAAAGGCGTTGCTGGCTCTAAAGAGCTAAGACAACACTGATAATACATCTTCAAAATGAAGGGCTAATACACAAAGAAATCATAATGACATTCAACTTAGACCGCCATTAAACAACAGCTATACATCCAAGGGTTGGCTGAGATTTAGCTAATTATAGTACTAATGATAAGACAAAAGATTACAAAAATAAAAGTAAAGAAAGACAACATGGTTCTTCTGCTACACAGCTTCTTGAGTCCTTTCACTTCTTATGAGATCTTCATTTGTATTCCAAGATCATGTTGTTCTCTGGTGCCAGTCCAACACAAGCCCTCAATATGTTCTCAAGCATTGCCCTCTGCTTTGAAAGGGCATTCACCACTGGTGTACCTGGTGGTACCTGTTTTACCAATTCACAACATCAAAAACTGTTCTGTTCATCTTAGTCTAAGACACCGCCTTTCAGGTTATTAGAGTAGACATAATGAGAACATCCTCTAGTGTTATATTATTATGGTATTGCCTAACCAATTAACTGTTCAAGGAATACATCTTTTGGTGCTATTTTTACAGAATGAAATGAAACTTCAAGAGAAATTACCAGAGGAGCCTTGGTAAGATAGCTGAGGATGGTCGCCACGGGATGGAAGGAGTGGAACTTACCCTGAAAATCAGACATGGTTCATGTAATTCAGAACAAATCAACTTGTAATTGCAACTAACTAATTGTAAATGCATAAAAAGTCAGGGATAAAGAAACATACCTCTCCTTCAGCTTTGAGCTGAATGCGGGTGCTGAGTTCAGCCAGGAGGACCAAATCCAAGATAATTGGAGCAGCCAAAAGAGAATCCTCACAGGTATTGTGCAATACAATGGTGTTCCTTCCACCCATGAAAATCTCTGATGTGTACTCATCCATTGCCCTCTTGCTATCTCCCACATATGGTACATACTGAATCCCATAAATCCAATGTTAGAACTAGTATTGTGCCTTGTTATATTTTTTAATTAGTAATGTTAAATGATTTAGTAATCAATTACCTTAATCACAACAACATGGTCAGGGTGCTCTCCAGGCTCATAAAGGATGGCATTACTAGAAACCATGTCATCGACAACATTGCTTTTCGAGATCTCCTTTGAGCGGAAAGTCTGAGGGGCCGACAGATTCATTCCATCATTGTTACCCAAATGGTTGTAGCTCACAATTGATGTTGGCTGTAAACAACACAAGTTTCACCATCACTCAACTTTCCTCTTTCAAGATTCCATATTTTACATATCAAATTTGCTTTATTAGTTTAAAAGCTCTGTGAAATTAGAAGCAGCAATAGCCATACCTTAATACCAGCTCCAACAAGGAAATCAACCAGCACTGACTTCATCTTGGTTTGACCACTCTTAAAATCATCACCACCAATCAAAGTGTTCCTCTTGATGGCCAAATCAATGAGGCCTAACAAATTTTCAATTAATACATAAGACTAGCACACAACTGATTTCCCAAAGAAACAACAACATACCCAGTGAGACCCCACTCCCACTGAGTGGAGTGTAGAGTAGAGTGTACACAGACCTTACCACCACCTCATGGAGGTAGTGGTCCAAAAGACACTCCGCTCAAGTGCATCAAACCAAAGCAAGATTTTTAATTTGAAATTGGAACATACCTGGGACAAAAGTGTTTTGTGGGCTTCCATTGATGAAGGGCACATTTTCAAGAATACAAGCAATAGCATACAAGGTGGAAGGAGATATTTCAGCCTCATTTCTATCCACAGAAGCAAAGAGGTTTTCCATGGTATCATTAAGGCCAACAGCCACACTGCTGTATCTTTCAGTGTTGGCAGTCCACAAAACCACCACCTTGTCCACTTTGTTGTTCTCCTTAAACTCCCTAATTTACCCAAAAACAACACTATAATTAGCAACTCTAATTAAAAACCAAACAGAGCTATACACTTTGTGACATAATAAAACAACCCCTTTTACCTAATATCCTTAACGATTTGATCAATTTGTTCTTTCTTGGTTCCTTTGATGACATTGTTAGCACGTGAGCCTTGGTTTGCAGCAATGAAATCAGGGTCATAGATACCAGGCAGTGGGACCATGGATTCCATGTAGGGCCTCAGCTGCTTTTGAAGATCAATGTCAAAAACTTTAGCCCTTGCCATGGCATCTGCCAAATTCATGTTGCTGATGTCCCATCCTCCAAACACTACATCATCTGGATTGACCTATTTCATTATCAATTGCAAAAAAAACACATTAACAAACAGAGAATTTAATCCTCCGGCCGGCCCCATTTGTTTGTCTTACTTTCCTTTTAGTCCATTTTAAAAAAAAAGTCTTTTTCTTTTCTGACAACTTTTAATTCCAACTTTGCATGTTCCATACCACAAGATTCATTCTTTACCTTCTTAAGCTCCTTGTCAATTCAAAACAAGACTAAAAAATATTTCTTTTTCTTTTATGATAACTTCTAATTCCAACTTTGCATGTTTCATACCACAAGATTCATTCTTTACCTTCTTAAGCTCCGTATTAAGTCAAAACGAGACAAATAAATTAAAACAGAAAGCATAAAAGTAACAACCACCACCAAAAAGTGCCATTTCAAAACAAATTAAGGTTACCATGGGAAGTATGCTCTTAAAGGGAGCATAGATCTCCTCTCCATTGAAGGAACCAACTCGAATAGTAGAGGCCTGTGTAAGAGAGCCAAAGTAATTGGCTTGCTGCACCTTATCCTTGGTAGCCCATGAAATTCCTCTGTCAATTTCCAACAACACCCACTGTTTAAGCAAGAATCATGACAAAGACAGAGAGAAATTGCAGAACAGAAAGAGAAAAAAAAAAACTCAACTCTCTGTTAGCAATAACACCTCCAGTCAAGGCTGAACCATTGTTTCCACCCCATCCAACAAGCATAACCCTACCAGAAATAAAATTACACAAAAAATGTTATCACAAAACAGAAAAGACCCATATTTTAATTTCTCGAATCTTGAATAAAGTTTCAATCTTTAGCAAATATGAAGGATCTGGTAAGAAAAAAAAAAAAAAAGCAAAAAACACTCAAACACACCCTAATTTTGGAACATGAACATCAGTCTTGAATTCATATTTAACAGTTTTTGGCTTAACAGTCCATTGAAATGTCCCATTTTTTTCCTCATGAACTAACTCAGTTGTTTGATAATCATACACAGAGTGAATCTCACTCTCTGTGTACTTAACATTGGGGCTCTCAACCTTAAAGTTCTCAATAAACATTTTCACTCACAAACACAAAAGAATGAAACTTTTTTTGTTTTTTTACCAAAAAAAAAATGGAGAAGACACTCAAAAGTATATTCTTTAAGGCTAAGAGCTCCACTTGTACTGTTTGTTGGCAAAGCCATGGGATGTATAAATAGAGAGATTTTGTGGAAGAGGAAAGACACATGGCACTTTCACAGGGAATGAGGGCCCACCGCTATGTCTAGTAACTTTAATAGAGAATCTTAGCCATGCAAAATTGTGAACAAATTGATGAAAATTAATTTAAATTAGAAGTATAACTTACCTAAATCCATACATTTCGACACTAATTACATTCTAATTCAAAAGTTCCTTTTCTTTTTACCCCTCCTCAGGAGCTTTCATCTTTTTGCTCCCTTGATAACTCGAAGTCACAACATTAAGGTTGAAAGTGAATGATGTTTATCATCCGAGCAACTCCCTCTTGTCATTTTGAAAGTTTCTTCAATTACAAAATATTCAGATTTTTCATTGTTCTCGAATACATTTATTAGTTGTCCGATATATTGAAATGATACATTACTTGATGGAAGGGATATATCTAAGAGGGGATAAAATGTATCCGAGGGGGATAAATATATATTCGGGGGGGGATAAAAATATATTCAAGAAAGGATTTTCTTAATATTCTTAATTAATAAGAAATTGTAGAACTTATAATATTTTAAATTATGTATTTATGCATTTTTTCCTAAAATGAATGCATCACATGTGAGTAGAGTTGTATAGTTTAGATTTTAGAATATAGGAAATGGGTCAAAAATATTTTGTAGCGTACAAAAAATGAATATTCTTTGTTCATCTATTTATTTTAAAAATATTCATAATTTATCGGAGTATATATTCACTTAAAACTGTTCAGCTTCGATTTTTATTTCCCATAAGCAAAAACTAGCTTTTTTGAGTAGTTAAATAACCTTTTCATGTAGTTCTTCTGAATTTCAAATAGTATTCAAAATTCTCTATTTTCGACTATCTAATAATCACTTATATTTTTCCACTTCCTTCCAAAAAAAATTATATTTTTTAATCAATAGTACCTCTAAAATTAATGCTCTAAATTAAATTAATATTTCAAAGGTCATTCAATTATGAAAATTTATATAGCAAAATCATCGAATATTTTTTTAATCATTAAAATCACTCAACTTAAACAATTTCTTTAATCAAATTTTATCATATAAAAAATTGACATAAAAAATAAATTGTCCTGAAAAAGTATGCACTAAACATCAAACTAATTTAGTTCAATTCAATTCTTTTCATATTCAACTCAATATTTCTAAAAAAAAATTTAAATATTAAAAAATTTAAACATTTAAATATGCGACAAATATAATTTAACCACACATAGCAACAAGTGGAGTAATATTTAATATTTATAAGGAGTAAAGTAGTACATTACTAACATCTTAATGGGTTATCGATTTACCCAATAATCTAATACTAAGAGCCGACTACCCATAACTTTTTTTAATAAAGAGAAAGGCTCAAATGTGTCATCGAACGTTGAGAGGCTTATCTATGTCATTCGTTAAAAAATTGACTCATCTATGTCATTTCCATTTGAGAAAAACTCGTCCATGATATTATTTGTTAACTAAAATAGTTTCAATTTTGCAAAATCATTTTTTACACATGGTCAATTATGATTCGATAGCCTCATTATTATATTATTTTTTAAAATAGGGAAAAGGTTCAAATATGACATTGAACTTTGAGAAAAGACTCATTTGTGTCATTCGTTAAAAAATTGTCTCATTTATGTCATTGCAGTTAACAAATAATTGCATGAAAGAGCCTTTTCTCAAACGAAAATGAAATAGATGAGCCAAACTTTTAATGAATGACATAGGTGAGCCTTTTTTTAAAAAAATTGATGGCATATTTGATTATTTTCCCTTTAATAAAATAATTTAAAACTCGTTAATCCAATAACATTTTTTTTCGATTCAATTTTTGCACACCGCTAATGAATCATCACTCTCAAGTCCCATTATAACTCAATCTAATCATAGAAGGCAAAAAGTCTCAAGTAAATATATGTATATGTATCAATTATAAAAAAAATTTATATGAACGATAATAACTAAAGTTTCTAATTAAAAATAAAATAAAATGAAATGAAACATAGTATAAGCATAGAATAGTAGGGAATAATGGGCGGGGAATAAAAATGACAATAGGGACAGCAACCAGCGGTGAGAATAGAAATGACAAATAACTTGCTACTTGGGTCATGAAAAGTTTTGGGCCCAAAGTATGACTCGTAATTTAGAAAAAAGAAATTAAAACTTTTAAAATAAAAGTTTGATTCTTCGATTCATTGAAGAATCGTAATCTTTAAATCGAAAAATTGATTTTTATGACAAAAATCGTACTTAATTAAAGAATCCAATTAGTTTGGTTAAATCCAAGTCAGTTTCTCATTCAACATTAATTCCCAGTTCAAGTGAAGTTCATATTTATTCAACATTACATCAATTTTTTTAATAATAAATTTGGTTGAGTGATTTTGTACAAGAAACGTCTTAAGTTAAGTGATTTTATTGATATAAATAAAGTTTAATGACTTTATCACATAAATATTGATAGTTGATCAACTTCATATATTTAACTCGCCCTGAACTTAATGATTTTTTTTCAATATCATGTGTCTTGTTGTGATTTGTCACATATATTATATATTTAAGAGTGAAGTGTCAAAAATACTATCCTTTTTTTTTTATTTTTACTTCTAAACTATTAGGACGATAAGAAACACATCTAAATTATCACTCATAAATTTAAGAAACACACCTCAAATAATATGTGATGATGTATATATTACTCTGTCTCTCTTTTTAAAAAATAAATAAATAATAGGTGAAAATAATTCATCATAGCAAAAAAAAATTAAAAAAAATTCAGTTAGACTATAAAAGAATAAAATGTAGAAAAATGTTTGAACTAAGTTTTTTTTTTTTATATATATATATATATATAAAAGAAGAATAAAGTTTTTCTACGGATTATCCTTAATGGTCTTTAATTTTCGTCCCTTAAATTGATAAATTTTAACTTTTGCATTTGCTGCTCATTTAATAAAATATTATGTATTTAAGCAAGAAGCAGAGAACTCTTGCTTTATGTAGCAAAAATTTCATATGAATAAGTTATGTCTCTTAATAAAAAACTTTATGGTTCTAAAATTGAATTTATGTCTCTAGTAACATAATTAAGTTGTGTAGAAACTAAGTTATACTTTATAAGACACATAAGTAATTTATAAGTTCTAAATTTTTTAAGACACAATGTTCTAAAATTGATGACATAATAATTATGGAGTTACAAACTAAACTTGTGCATCTAACATCAGCCACATAACAAGTTAGGCCTTAAATTATGGTATGAAATATAAACTTTTATTTTGCAATATTTCTATGTTAGTTGTTTTAATATTAAAATAATTTTTTACCACTTTCTTGTTACATAAAGTGTACCATTTTTATTTTTAAACTAAAAAATATATTTAAAACCACCCCATTTTGGGCATTCATGTGAATGATCGAAAATTAAGGGGCATAATCGGATAAAGACGGAAGTAGTAGGGCCAGTAAGAATAGACACGAGTGGAGGTGAGAAGGACGAAAATGATGGACATGTGCTCTGCACGTAACGTGGCAGGAACTTTTCTGTTTTTTTTTTTTAATTTCTACTTGATATTCGAAATTCGTATTGGAGTATTAACTAAATTTAGATAGCATTGTATGACTCTTTTGGGAGTGTCGTTCTTAATATGATTTACAAAAAGTATATACTTGCACTGAATTACATAACATGAATCAGTTATACCACCAAAATTTATAATGTTATTGTTATATTTCAAATCAGATAATTTCACGCGCTTAAGCTAGCATTTGGTCATAGATTTCTAAATATTTTTGGCTAATATTATTTGGGTGAAAATTTGGGTTAAATTTCACCATGTGTTTGGCCATAGTATTTGGAAAACATATTTCACTTTTTTAGAAAAAATATAATTTATACCCATAAGTTTTAAAAACTATCAAAACTTACCATAAGTTTGTATTACAAGTCAATTGAATCTTCGTTGCAACAATTAACAAGTAATGTCCATGACACTTGAGCAATGTGGTAGTTTGGAGTGAGTGCATCAAGCATCATTTCATACATCGTAAAGTAGACAAAACACGTGACTTTGTTACCTTGTCACCTTGAGCCGATTGTTCTTCATTTTCATCGACAACCATATCATCACTTTCATATTCACTGAATATTTCATCACTACTTTGTTGTTCACGTAAAAAATTATGTAATACAACGCAAACAACTACTATAGAGGGTGTTTTTGTAAAAGATAAAATTTTTGTGTAAAATCCCAAATAATGAGATTTGACCCAAATACTAGAAAAAAACTAGTATTTGGAAATTTGTGATATTTGCCAAATAATGATAAATTAAATGGATAAACACTATTTACCAAAAAAAAATTTAACTATTACTTGGAAAATCTATGGCCAAACGGGTCCTTATATTCTGCTAGGTGTGTTTGACAAAAACAAATATGTACTTATATTTAATTATTTATAATTAAAATAAGTTTGAGCCCAAATGTTTAAATGAAATTTTCTCATGAATTGGGTGAACCATTTCAGTATTCATGTGCCCAAAACGCTAGAGGAGAAGATACTCGAAGTCGCGAGCGTGCGGTTAGGTAGGTATATGCTAGATATTTATATTAAAATTTAACTAAATTTGAATTTGTGTAAGGGCCACATTAAATTACGTAGTTGATAACTTCTATTGCTCTTGTATTTTGGGGACACCATGGCACACCACACATGAAAATTCAAAGATTGTTTAGTAGTTAGATAAGAAATAAGTTATTATATTAATTTTTCTATAATTTATATGGTTTTTTTTGATAAAAAATTGTAAACGTTATAATTTATATGAGATTTAATAAGTAAATAGGAAAGAAATTATTCATATATAAAATTAATATGATATTTAGTTGACAATTTACCAACTCGGATAATTAAGTATATGTATAAGTTATGAGAGAATTTATGTACTTTCTCCAATTAAAAAATGACGTAGTTTGACTTGTCACATAGTTTAAGAAAATAAAGAAACATGTCACGTGAAAAGTTGAAATTAAAATATTGTCATAAAAGAAAAAAGTACTCCGTAATTTTCTTTACACGAATTTAAAAAAAACAGGTTATTCATTTTGAAACAATAAATATATTATTTTATGCAGAATAAAAGATATAATAACTTAACGTATCCGTGATAAATCAGCTTCCCGCTTCACGGCCTTTAGCAAATACAAATGTAATTTACACTTTCAATAAGAGGTCCAAAACCATCGGTTTAACGCCCCCCACAACCAACAAAACGACGAAAAATATAAAGAGAAATTGGTCTTCCCTTCTTTTCAATTTTGTGGGGGCAATTCCCTTTATTAATTTCTTCAATCGAATGTCCCGGAATGTGGAGGAATATAATTAGCTTTTTGAAAATTGAGAGGAACTTTGGTAATTATGAGATTAATAGGATTAGAAAACACGTGATACGATTTTAAAGATTTTTCGTAACAACTTAATCACTAGACTAAATTTTTAACTTGTGTCAAGATGTGTTAATATTTGTATACATTTTTATTAAACAAAAATTTAACCTCTATATACAATATAATTTTTCAACGAAAGGGGTGTCACTTGACACCTTAAGGGTGGGTTCGCCTCTGTAATAAGTATTGCTTAGTTTATTTATGTGTTTGGTACTCCCTCTGTCCAACACTAATTGTCCACTATTAATTTTGTACACTTCTTAAAAAATTATAGAAGAGTAATTTACTATATTGCCCTTTGAATATAGTAATAAATATAATATCTTGAAAAATGTAATAGAGAAATAATTATATTTAATGATAAGGGTAAATTAGAAATTAAGTGTAAAATTATTCATTAATTTCATAAAGTAGACTAGTATTGTTGGACGGAGGAAGTATTTTCTTTCCTAAAATCAAACTATAAAATCTTTTTTTAGGGACAGAGAGCACTTAATTTTGAATTTAATTAATGTTAATTCAAACTGTCTTTACAAAATTTAAAACTTATAAAATTTAAACTCTACTTTTGCCTCAGATATATGGATTCAGGGGCGTAGCTACCCTATAGTGAGGGTGTCCAACTCCGTCAGAAAATAATACCGTAGTTATAAATAAAATGATACGCAAAGTTATTAAATAACAAATATTGGACATCCTTGACAGAATAAGTTGTTGTAGGCCAATAGTTTTAGATGCCTTGAAAGAGCCCTAAATGCTCAAGTGTTCGAATTTCACTAACAATATTTTTTTTCTTTTTTGTTTTAGATGCCTTGAAAGAGCCCTAAATGCTCAAGTGTTCGAATCTCACTAACAATATTTTTTTCCTTTTTTTTTAAACATTCTTTATGAAATTATTGGCTTCACCACGATACGGATTAGAGATGTCATATGTGTGTTTGACACAAATGTATGGATGAGGAGGACCTAATATTACATGTGACAGCGCCTTACTTTTTTGATCGAAGAAGAAGCGAGAAAGAAAATTCTCGACGTATCCGATCCACATTATACTATTGTGTATATGTGATGTTTCTTTCTTTAATTTTTAATTCATTTTAATGCATTATTGATCCCCATTTTAACAAAAGTCTGCAATTTCTTTGGATAGAGGGCGCAAGACAAAAACTTATTTGTTTATAATATTTTTAAGACGTGAGTTTTCTATTTGAGCTATCATTTAATGATTAGTAATCTACATTTATATGTTGACCAAATAAAATAAATGTCTAAACATATTTTTAAACTTATCGGGAAAGCACTTTTTGTTTTATCCTTTAGTGTATGATTTGACTCCACTCAATATATCATGCCCATCAATAGATCCACTGCAGCTGTACCAGCGGTGTTATTGTTCACAAGATCTTTGTTCATTTGACATATTAATTTTACAATTTTGTTTTTGATTGACTTTTTTAAATCTAACCTCTCCCTTTTCAAATCAGAGTTATTGATGCCACAACAGAGATGAGAACAAAGAAGATGGAGAAGAAGATGATGAATATCAAGATTGGAATAAACTAATTTATGCGGTGATAGTTTTATATTTATCCTCAATTTTTAACTTAATATTAATTTATTTAGATTTGTCACGATAAAATTATTTTTCCACGTGGAGTATCATGTGGCAGAATGTTTAAACAAAAGAGAGAGTGAACATATACCATCAGAAATTAATTGAGGTGTATTTCACTAAGTATTGAGTGATTGTTCAAATATGAAACTCACACTTACAATAATTTAAGTCCGAAACTAAAAATCTGAGATAATTTAAATTTATTTTTAACCGTTAACTCTTTGGATATTATTTTCTTTTATTTAATGCAAAGAATAGATAACATCTAAAACTGTATGTAATTAATCCAGGGCGGACCTACAGTGGGTTCATATGAACCCACTTTGTTGGAAAATAAGACCGTATATATATATATGCATATTTATTCAGTTTTTAAAATTTTATATATATATTAATTTTTGAGCTGTGAAGCTCGGTGATCCGTTAGGAAATATTGATATTCTCGGAAACAAACTTGTTGCTCCTAAAACACCAAAAATTTCTCCGCTTTCTTCAGGGAGGTTGTATACAAATCTTGTAAATGCAAGATACTCTTCTTCTTTAGGGTGCTGTTTGCCAACCTGAAAATCATGTTATATGCATACTTAAACATACAACAACAACAACATACCCAGTGAAATCCCACTATGTGGGGTCTGGGGAGGGTAGAGTGTACGCAGACCTTGCCACTACCTCGTGGAGGTAGAGAGGCTGTTTCCGAAAGACCCTCAGCAACATACGTAAACATAGAAAAAAAAAATACTTAGTACCTATAGGGAATAAACATATAAATTGAAAATCTCATGTTAATACAACATTTCTGCTGTTCTAAAAACTTGTAGTTTAAAAACAGGATTTACGGAAATTTATGCTGTAAATATTCTATAATTTTTTAAGATTGATAGAGTGTTTTTATATTCAAAATATTATTGTATTCTATATATTTTCATTTCATGTATTGAAAATATTATTGCATCATAACTATGACTAGTATGCAGGTATACTTTTTCCATTTCTGAAATTGCTATCAATATTGTAGTTCTTTTTCCTAAAAAACTCAATATTTTATAAATTTCTTGACCCCACATTTGCCTAAAGGACGAAAATGAAAAAGATCAAAGAAAAACGTTTTTCCCTTCTTTTGAATTTGTTGGGGGAGTTCCCTTTTGTATCAATCAAACAGTACGCGGGGAGCAATAACTTATTAGTGTACTAGTATTTTCTTATCCTTCAATTATTAGTAAATTCAGTTCTAGCATTTTATATAATTTAATACATTTTAGTTTTAATTAATTAAAAAATACATTTTTGATGATTTTATATGAAAAATATATTATATTTGGACATTTTGAAAATATATTACCCTCCTCAAGTATGGGTAATAATAATACAAGCTTAATATTTAAGAGGTCGATGATTTTTTTTTTAAGAAAAAAATTAGAACATAACAATTTCCTAAAGTCCATGTTCTTGAAAAAAATAATCTCAAAATCATTCGAGTAGGTCATATCATACTACATGATACCTATCATAAACTGGCTGAATTTCATAGCAGACTAATCATTTTTGAAGAAAATAGACTCAGACTACTACGCTATCAAGATGATATATATCATTTATATATTCACTGACTAGCCCAATTCTTTGTAGGAACTATCCGTAATAATGAGCTTGCAAAATATATTTACCATAAATGACTTTACCTTAATTGTTCTTATGCATATTGTACATGGAGATTTGAACAGACCAAGCATCTTAAACAACTGAAATTCCTAGAAAATTATACATATGTATATTGATAAAATTACCGATACCCAAAAGAGATTCAATTAATCCATATATTAGTCTTGATAAGACAATGGTGATAAGAGGAAAAAATCATTCCTTCAAGAATACCTTAGTCCTCTATATATATATATATATTGACATGATATTATATAAGATTCGGTCACTTCTTTTAAAAAATTATTCCTCAATTCTCTGACACTCATATGGTATATAATATATATTGACATGATATTATAGAGGACTAGTACATTCTTCGAAATAAATAAATTTTGTAGTCCTTTATGATACTCACATGATATAGATTATATACTAATAGGTTATAAAAAATCGATTCGCTCCTTAAAAGAACTAGAAAAGTATCCCATCTTGTATAATATATACATGATATCATGAACGACTAGTTCATTCATTTAAATAACATAACTTTTCAGTTCTCTATGATACCTAGATGATATATATCATATACTGACAGAAGATTTCATATATAAGGACTGGTCCATTCCTAAGAAAGCAATTTTTGATTCACATGATATATATTATAAACTGATAAGATTACGAATAATTGATTCATTCCTTCACAAAAAAGTTATGTTCCTTATGCTACCAATTTGATATATATCATATACTAACTAGATATTATAAAGGCCAAATTCATTCCCTAAAAAATTATTTCCAATGCTTTACAACACTAACATGATATATATCATATACTGATAAACTATTATACAAGACAAAATCATTCCTTAAGAAAAGAACGTACAAAAAATTTTAGAGTCTAAGTTTAATTTTAATATTTTAATTTTTATATCATTATTCACTAATTTTACTTGGGAAAAAATAGTTCCAGATGGATGTATGTGTACTTTTCCATTATTAATTTTCTTTGCCATGCCCATACTAATTTTATGTCGCAATTATTTTCTCCTTATCCATCACTTAAAATTTGAGCAAATTTCATAAAGCACACTAGTATAGAGGCTAATTATCCAATGAAGCGATTGTTTCAAAATTATATATTTTGTCCAAGTTTCGATCTGAGTATATTGTATTCAAAGCGTGATTTATATGTATATGGACTATATTACCTCTCTTGTTCCCATCTTATATTTGTGTTTCCCAATGTATCTTTGTTTCACAATATCATTTATTTGTGTTTTCAATATCAATTTTTATGAGTGCACTTAGTAGAATATAAAAGCATGTATCTTACTACATATGCATAAGCTTGTATCAATTCGTATGAGTGGATTTCTGTATTTAGTATCAATTTTGAAAGCATATATCTGACTAAATATGCATTAGCTTGTATCAATTCCTACGAGTTTGTATCCAATATCAATTTCACAATTACCAATGTATGTATCTAGTATTAATTTCATCTAATGTACCTAATATTAATTTGATGTATATTATGTATAAATACATGTATATGGTATCAAATATACACATGTACATTCATGAAATAAGCCAGTACCAAATATGCATTGTTGTATCAAATTTATCTGTGCATAAATACATATTTAGAAGAAGAATAAGAAAAGATATACTGAAAATCATCTAAATTCACTATAACAATATTAATGAAATTCATTACAAATTTGGGAGGACAACAACAATACCATCCTTATTGAATTTTGGAAATAAGTATTTAAATTTGAAGAATAAAAAAGAAGAAGACCTAAAAAGAAAAGACGAGAAATGGAGAGAGAGGCGAGCAAGAAAGAGGGGGAAGAGTGAGAGTGAGAGTGAGAGTGAGAGCGAGAGAGAATTTATGTAATTTGCTAGTAAATTAGAAAATACCGTATGATGTGTAATTTAAAAAAAATAGTATGTGATTTAATAGGTATACTAGTATTAATTAGATATCATAGCCAGAAATATTCCTTCCCCGTTTGAATAATTGAATATCACAACCAGAAATATTATTACATATTAAAACCTTTTTATTTATCTAACTCTTTAATATTTAAAATTTATTGACCTAACTAATCTTGGTAGAAGGTCCATTATGCGGGAGATTTAGCTCTTCTTATCAAAGAAAATTCATTTTTTAAGATTCAAACTCAAGACTTTTGACAAAAGGTGAAGATAGTTTTACTTGTTTAACGCTGCAATGATATTATTTAAGCTTTTAATTATATGGTTGGAAGCATTACATATTTCTCCATCTTAGAAACAAGCCTTCGAGGAAATTGGCTCACAAACTATATTTGTGCCATTCACATCTTAAAGCGACTTCTCAAGAAAAAGCACCTTGGACCATGTTTTTGTTGGTTTTACTTTCCTATCTATGGCCTAGTCATATAAAAGGCACACATATTTTATCTCTTCCCATCCTTTTTTTTTTTCAATTGTTTTTAGTATTGATTGGATCAAAATGTACCTTTTTTCTAATTTGTCAATTTCCTTGTTTCCCCAAACTCTCACTCATTTGCTATGCTTATAAAAAAAATTGATTACAAACTAAAGGTTAAAAAGACTCAGACTACTACATTTTTATATTCACTGACTAGCCCAATTCTTTGTAGGAACTATCCGTAATAATAAGCTTGCAAAATATATTTACCATAAATGACTTTACCTTAATTGTTCTTATGCATATTGTCCATGGAGATTTGAACAGACCAAGCATCTTAAACAACTGAAATTCCTAGAGAATAATACATATGTATATTGATAAAATTACCGATAGCCAAAAGAGATTCAATTAATCTATATAGTAGTCTTGATAAGAGGAAAAAATCATTCCTTCAAGAATACCTTAGTCCTCTATAATATATATATATATATATATATATATATATATATTGACTTGATATTGTATAAGATTCGGTCACTTCTTTTAAAAAATTATTCCTCAATTCTCTGACACTCATATGGTATATAATATATATTGACATGATATCATAGAGGACTAGTACATTCTTCAAAAATAAATAAATTTTGTAGTCCTTTATGATATTCACATGGTATATATTATATACTAATAGGTTATAAAAGACCGATTCATTCCTTAAAAGAAAAAAATTCCAATCCTTTATGTCACCCACATGGTACTTATCATTTATTGACATGATATCATAAAGAACTAGAAAAGTATCCCATCTTGGTATGATATATACATGATATCATGAACGAATAGTTCATTACAACTTTTCAGTTCTCTATGATACCTAGATGATATATATCATATACTGACAGAAGATTTCATATATAAAGACTGGTCCATTCCTAAGAAAGCAATTTTTGATACACATGACATATATTATAAATTGATAAGATATCGAATAATTGATTCATTCCTTCACAAAAAAAGTTATGTTCCTTATGCTACCAATTTGATACATATCATCTACTAACAAGATATTATAAAGGCCAAATTCATTCCCTAAAAAAATATTTCCAATGCTTTACAACACTAACATGATGTATATCATATAATGACAAACTATTACATAAAAGACAAAATCATTCCTTAAGAAAAGAACGTATAAAAAAATTTAGTCTAAGTTTAATTTTAATATTTTAATTTTTATATCATTATTCACTAATTTTACTTGGGAAAAAATAGTTCCAGCTGGATGTATGTGTACTTTTCCATTATTAATTTTCTTTGCCAGGCCCATACTAATTTTACGTCGCAATTATTTTCTCCCTATCCATCACTTAAAATTTGAGCAAATTTCATAAAGCACATTAGTATAGAGGCTAATTATCCAATGAAGCGATAGTTTCAAAATTATATATTTTGTCCAAGTTTCGAAGAGTATATTGTATTGAAAGCGTGATTTATATGTATGGACTATATTACCTCTCTCGTTCCCATCTTATATTTGTGTTTCCCAATGTATCTTTGTTTCACAATATCATTTATTTGTGTTTTCAATATCAATTTTTATGAGTGCACGTAGTAGAATATAAAAGCATGTATCTTACTACATATGCATAAGCTTGTATCAATTCGTATGAGTGGATTTCTGTATTTAGTATCAATTTTGAAAGCATATATCTGACTAAATATGCATTAGCTTGTATCAATTCCTACGAGTTTGTATCCAATATCAATTTCACAATTACCAATGTTTGTATCTAGTATCAATTTCATCTAATGTATCTAATATTAATTTGATGCATATTATGTATAAATACATGTATATGGTATCAAATATACACATGTACATTCATGAATTAAGCCAGTACCAAATATGCATTGTTGTATCAAGTTTATCTGTGCATAAATACATATTTAGAAGAAGAATAAGAAAAGATATACTGAAAATCATCTAAATTCACTATAACAATATTAATGAAATTCATTACAAATTTGGGATAACAACAACAATACTATCCTTATTGACTTTTGGAAATAAGTATTTCATTTGAAGAATAAAAAAGAAGAAGACCTAAAAAGAAAAGGCGAGAAATGGAGAGAGAGGCGAGCAAGAAAGAAAGAGGGGGACAAAGTGAGAGTGAGAGAGAATTTACGTAATTTGCTAGTATATTAGAAAATACTGTATGATGTGTAATTTTAAAAAAATAGTGTGTGATTTAATAGGTATACTAGTATTAATTAGATATCATAGCCAGAAATATTCCTTCCCCGTTTGAATAATTGAATATCACAACCAGAAATATTATTACATATTAAAACCTTTTTATTTATTTATTTATTTATTTAACTCTTTAATATTTAAAATTTATTGATCTAACTAATCTTGGTAGAAGGTCCATTATGCAGGAGATTTAGCTCTTCTTATCAAAGAAAACTCATTTTTTAAGATTCAAACTCAAGACTTTTGACCAGTGGCGGATCTACCTTGTGCATAATGGGTGCTTAAGCACCCACTGCCTTTTGTGACAAACAATAATATTTATGTATAAAAAATTAGTATTTCATTGAAATGTATTAATTAAGCACCCAATTTAAGTAGTAATTTTTGAGCTAAAAAAGTTGAGCACCCATAATATAAAATTTTTGGATCCGCCACTGCTTTTGACGAAAGGTGAATATAATTTTACTTGTTTAACGTTGCATTGATATTATTTAAGCTTTTAATTATATGATTGGAAGCATTTGAGGAAATTGGCTCACAAACTATTTTTGTGCCATTCACATCTTAAAGCGACTTCTCAAGAAAAAGCACTTTGGACCATGTTTTTGTTGGTTTTACTTTTCTTTCAATGGCCTAGTCATATAAAAGGCACACATATTTTATCTCTTCCCATCCTTTTTTTTTCAATTGATTTTTATTCGTAGGAAAAATTACAGAAATCTCACCTTTTAGTTTACTTATTACCATTATCCCCTATAAGTTTTACAAATCTCCAAAATCCCTAATTTTCGCCCATAAGATTAGTGTATCTCGCACATCAGATTAGTGTATCATGTCTAAAATGTACCTCGCGCATCAGATCAATATATCATGTCTAAAATGTACCTCGCGCATCAGATCAATGTATCTCGCGCATCAGATTAGTGTATCTCGCGCATCAGATTAGTGTATTATGTATAAAATGTACATTAGATTAGTGTATCATGTATAAAATGTAATGTATGTGACTTAACGATTAATGTATCTCGCGCATCAAATTAATGTATCAACACTTATATTATTGTATTTGTTTTTTAAATTTTTGAGGGATTTCTGTAATTATAAACTTATAAGGGACAAATGATAATTTTACCTTAAAAGTACGTGATTTATGTCCTTTGCCCTTTTTAGTATTGATTGGATCAAAATGTACCTTTTTTCTAATTTGTCAATTTCTCTTGTTTCCCCAAACTCTCACTCATTTGCTACACTTACAAAAAAATCTGATTACAAACTAAAGGTTAAAATGAGTGAAGTTAAAAGAGAATTCTAATAATGTATTTTCGAATGAGAGTTATTGACAAATGACAAGAATGTTACATTTTCGGAGTCATTATTCCGTTAATAATCGTAAGTTTTGCAACGTGGTGGACAATGGCTACAACTCATATCAAATATTTGTAGCTGCCCATCTAAACCCCCTTATCAAAACTTTTTTGTTTTTGCTCTATGAGATTCACCCACTTGTCATGTATCTGTATATATTGTTTTTGTCTCAATTTATGTGATATATCTTGATTTCGAAATTCAAACTTTTTAATTTTGAATGTGAATTCAAAGAAATGAAATTGTTAAATTTTTTGTAATACAATTTTATATTTAAAAATTACATAAAAAATTAATATAAGTTATTATAACTTACAATTTGGATTACTCCATTTTTAGCACTTATTTGATTCTTAAAATTCGAAAAATATCACATAAATTGTGATGTAAATTTTATGTTTCTAGTACAAGAACTAATCAGGGACTATTGCTAATCACTACTTATTGCTTTTATGAGATGAATAATCTTTACAGGAAAACTTCTATGAAAAGAGCTTGTAAGGAGGACATTGATTTTGGGAGATTGACAATTTAATATTTTTACTTTTAGAAATGTATACATAAGATGTAGGTTGTAAATATGATTATAGTTTTTTTATACCACATTAATTAGTTAAATATCTATTACCTTCCACTAATATAAGTTTCCAATAACTTTATTCTTTTTAAGATATTGCGAAAAGTTCAATTGAAGGTTACCACAGAAGCAAAGCACTCTCCACTTGGAATCATATGAGTAATGGGGGAGTGGGGACTAAAGTGAATGATAAGGGCAGTGCTTGAATGTCGAGTATAGGTTCAACCAAATTTAATATTTTTTTATTTAAATTTTATATTTATCGAAAAAATCATCGAAGGTGTAAGATTGGTAAATTTAAACCTAATAATGGAGCCATGAGGACCAAATTGTGTCAACATCACTACAATCAAAAGGACAAATTGATTTGTAGCCATTTTCTCATCAATTGCATCAAGTGGCCATCCTATGCCAAAGTACTTGGAGACATGTCTCTGCCTTCTCCATGTTACTTGCCAACTCCCAACCCCACCCCACTCCCAAAACGAGAAAAACAAGAGAAATCAACTTGTTTAATATTCGGAAAGGGTAAAATTGATTCTAAACTATTTCAAACGGTTTCATTTATTTATCTATTTTGGTAAAAATATCTAACGATTTGCATTCGTGGCTCACTTTTGCCCTTATAATTAATATACCTCTTCCTTTTTATAAAGAAAAATAAAATTCTTTTCCTTTTAAAAGTGACACTTGAGGCACGGATCTGTCTTATGCTTTGGTATAATATTTTTTTTTTAATTATTTAAAAAGTGTCATATTCCCATTGGACGGAATTAAAATATTTTCTCTTTAATTAAACCTGCCCCTACCCAACATACTCAACTTTATCATAAAAAACATATGAATTATTTTATTTGTTCACCACAAAAATAACAAAAAAAAAGTATTTATTTTGTCTGTTCATTTTTAAATTGTTTTTGTTCATAACAAACTAATTTTATGAACCAATCAACCTTAATTTTACTTTTTGTTGTTTTTGTTCATAAAAATTAATTTTATTTTTTGCTATTTTTTTCGGTGAAAAAATAAAACAACTGATATGTTTTATGATAAAGTCGGGTGAACAAATAAAATAATAGTTTTTTGTAGTTGTTTTTATAGTGAATAAATAAAAGAATTTCTTATAAGTAAATGAAATAATTTGTATATTTTATGAAAAAGTTGGGTATTTTGGGTTTTAATTTTATCAAGGAATATGACACATAATAAATGATAAAAAAAAAAAATTAAAAAAATGTGTGAGCATAAGACGGCCTCAATTGTCACTTTAAAAAAAGAGTTTTCTGGACGAAAATAATTTAAAAATAAACAAATAAGAGGTTTGTTGGTTTTAACTTTTAAGGGCAAACATTAGTCAAAAAGGTGTGCGAAGGAATTGTTTTAGCAAATAGATAGATTAAGGATATATTTAAAAATAGTTCGAGGACAATTTTATTCATTTTCTATTTATTATACGAGAGTTTAAAGCCTTGACACTCATTGACTTCGATAGAATGCCATATATTTGAGTCAGTAATATCTTTGAAAATCTTCAATAGTTTTAAAGAAAACATTAACATGCATACGGTAACAATGTTAGTTGTATGAATTGTATCTACTATCACGTCACTTAAAATATAAATAAAGTAAGAAGTAAATTAGTGGCCTCCGTTTAAAAAAGAATGCTATAGTTTTTTTTTCTAGTCTGTTTAAAAAAGAATGATCCATTTCTTTTTTTTTTGCCAACACTTTAACTTCAACTATCCACGTGACATGTTTAACGCCATAAGATTAAAAGGGCATTTGGTACATTTGACATAACTTTAATTTAGAACCACAAGATTAAAAAGTTTTCTTTCTTTTCTTAAATTCCGTTCCAAGTCAAACTAGATCATTCTTTTTTAAACGGAGAGAATAATAACTTTCAAAGGCAAGTTAAATTGCATCGATGGACCAATAAAGATTGTGGTGAAATGGTAAATACTTCTTTATTCTTAATTAGAGGTTTCAAATTTGAGTCCTTTGAATACGAAATCACCTTTTGATGGTGTAAATGATAGTTTAAAGAGCACCCTAGTTTAAATTGCTAGTTGATACAAGTCAAATACTTTAAAAAGAAAAATTAAACACATGCAACCATTCAGGAGAAAACAAATTAATGTGTAGGACACCAGGAGAAAACAAATTGATTATAGAAAGTAGATGTGTACATAATCTAGTTGGTCGAGTTTTTAAAATATCAAATCCAATCGTTATTATCGAATTTCTAAATTTCTAAATTAAATTAAATTAATTAAACTCAAATTTCTCAACCTCGGAATATTTTGGGATTTTTTGATAAAATATTCATACAAATATATAATTAACTTGTATTTTAATATATCTTTAGTCCTACCCAAATACAATCATCTAAGGTATTTTTTAAGAAAATAACACAAAATATGAGATGAGTGATGCCACAAAAAAATTAACAAAAAATAATACTAATGAAATCGCATAAAACAAATATTGTAAATTAATAGGTCATAAAAAATTATCATATTTTAAAAGTACGAAATCATGCAAAAATAAGTCTAATAAGTAGTAATTATATGACTAAGCATTGAAGAAAAACTAAAACTAGGTTATGCATTTTCATTATCTAAACCAATGTAAAATTAAAGAACAAATATTCAATATTATTGTCATTCTTAGTATCAAATGGATTTTTTTTCTAGCATTAGTATAGATTTGAGCTCTATTAAAGCAATATTTATGAATTATAATCTTTATTGGACCATTCAAAATTTTAAATCTCAAACATGAAATAATGTGTAAAAAGATGAAAACTATGAAAAATATAAGAAATATTTATTATAATTTATATCAAAGTAAGTACTTTATGTATAAAATATTTTTATATATATTTTTTATTTTTTTTATTTTATTTAGTTAAAACTAAACCAACAAAAGTATAGTCGACCAACCAAAGTATGGTCAAGTTTTTTTTCAAATCAAACTACTAATCTGGGTTTTTTTATTTGACTTAGTTTGTGATTTGATTCAATTTTCCTAAGGGGTAGGAAATTGAGTAGGACCAAAGGACCCCCACCCTCCACCCCCACCCCCCAAGAAAATAAAACTGAGCAGATTCTAGTTTTTGATTACTTGAAAAAATAAATAAAAGAAAATTGACTAGGTTATCGAAAAATAGACTAAACTTATGATTTAAGAGAAATCGAATTTCCAAAAGAAACAGAGTCGCCACTTAATTTTTTAGTAAAAATCAAGAAAAAACTTAAGGTTTTCAAAAACTCAAACAGATAAAATCAATTGAAAAAGGGTTCGAGTTCAATGTACATTTCGAGAAGGTGTTGGGCCCTCAGAATGCCCGCTAACTTGCGGTTAACCGACAATTTGACTAAAGTGACTTTGACTAAATTTTTTTGAAATTTTAACTAAGTAAAAGAACTCATTTATTTATTACTATTATTTTTCTAATTAATTATTTTTGAAGTGGAAATAAACTAAAGGGGATCATTCTAAAGGGAAGTAACTTAAGTGTTGACAAGACTAATGATAAAATAGAGCTAAGTAATAAATGAAATATATATATATATAAAATATTTTAACTTTTGAATATAAAGAGAAACGACTATCTTTGGGAAATTAATTAAGTTAAACGAAAAGTGTTAGTCAATAACAAATAAGGAGCAAAGAAAGAAATATCAAATTTGGGCCTTTGGCCCAAATTCAAAATCTGTCCTAATACCAAAAATACCCAAAACATGAGTTTGAGCTTATTTAATCAAAGTTCTGCCGCTGGATCATTCTTTTGAGCTTTTGGACTTCTTTTCACTTTCAAATGACAAGATATACACCAAGCGTATATCTGATCTATACACCATGTATATGACTTATTTTTGGATTCATGAATCTGTATTTCGGTTTGAATTTCACGTATCCATATTTTTCAACCTGCTTCACCGTATTTTAAACCTGTATATTGTATTTTCGATTGTATACCAGTGTATACAACAAGTTATCGGTGTATATAGCCCCTTTTTCAGGAATTTCAGAGTTTGGAAATTCAACTTCCAGCCCATATTTATCATTCTCCAGCCCTGTTCATCGATTCCCTGCTAGCTGACCTA
Organism: Solanum stenotomum; assembly: GCF_019186545.1. Classification (NCBI taxonomy): domain Eukaryota; kingdom Viridiplantae; phylum Streptophyta; class Magnoliopsida; order Solanales; family Solanaceae; genus Solanum; species Solanum stenotomum. Next base: position 18,587,005 of record NC_064283.1, on the reverse strand, counting down.
AGGATAAAGAAATTTGGGCCATGATGGCCCAAATGAAATGCAAAGGGAGGAAGAAAGCCCACAAGGCTCAGACGGATTCATGCAAGAACAGAGCATAAAGAAAAATATACATTAGTTTATTATGAATGGGACAATAGTATCAAATTACGAATTATTGGTGATAAGATGACTAAAATTCAAGAGAGCATGTCATTCACTACTATAAATCTATATCCAAATGCAACTACCATAGGAAACCCATTTACTACCTCATTATTAAGATAACCAAAATGTAACAAAATCAGGAAATAAACAGCTATAAGCATTGAAACGCTATTCATTCGAATTAGAACACCCATAATGAGGCCCAGTAATAATTCAGCTGAGATGGAAATAAGCAAAGTTATACCAAAAGATTCACAAATCGATTTAAGGGAACACACATCACAAATTTTCAGATTTAACAGACCAAGAGCTTAAAAAAAACTGACCATAAATGGCCACATAGATGCATTTCAAGCAAAGAACAGGATCACTACTACTAGGTAGCTTTAGAAATCTAAATGCTCACATTGACTCTAGCTACTATAGTTGAACACAAAAATAAAATAAAATGGAGTCAAAACTGTAAATCACGACCTTTCTAAATAATACTTTATTAACAGAAATTTTAGAAAAGAGAAAAAGAACACAACTCATGCTTAACAAACACATATGGCAACAGGGTAGTAATGTATCATGGAGAGATGTCTACCTAGACAAAACAGGAAACTCGACCAATTTATCGCATTCGAGATATATTTCGAATAGACAAGGCATGAAAGGGATTTAACATGACTGAAACAACCTCCTACAGATTCAAAACATCAAATATAAAGCACTAAGCAAACTCGAGATATTGATGTCTTGCTTCATTCCTCCAACTTGTGGTGCAAGAACAAAGAGAGCGACCTCGAACACTAAACGATATTACAGATTCAAGATGAACAAAGATTGACTAAGACGGGTAGAACAATTTGAAAATCGAATGAAATGCAGTTGTGAGGCCTCGAAAAAAAACAAGAAATTAACAATTTTAGGCTAGAAAACGGCTTCGGAATACATTCATTATCCACACATATATATTCGGATCATATTCAACAAGTAAACAACCAAAACTTAAATCACTTGAGGAATCCATATCCTCAAGGGACTACCAGAACAGTGCAATCAACTAAACAAACAAATAAAGACTCGAATTAAGAAGAAAACTATAAGAAAAACGAGGATGTATATCTTTTTCGTGGCGGCAAATTGGAGACAAGATGAGCTTATAGCGACATTTCACCACTAACTTCAACTTGAAGAACTCCTATGAATCCCCAACAACCCAAGAACAGAAAAAAAAATGTATGTATTTAAAGTGTATTTCTTGTATTTTTATACGACTGTTGCAACCTAGTTATTTTTTCCTCAGTAAGTTCTTACCAATTTTTCCAACCCCCCACAATGAAGACGAACACCAGTTTATAAAGGAGGGTGAGGGCTAAAAAATGAAGGGGAAAAAGGAAACAAGAATGGGAATTCAAAATTCAAAATTTGAATTATCTCAGGGGATGAGGCTCCAACAGCTAGAATTCGTACTACCTTCAACGGAATGATGAAAGGAGCCATTGAATTTTTTGCGCAAAGACGATTCTCGTGTGAGATTGCTCCACTTAGATGATTCGGGTACGCTCTCGTACGGAGAGGATAAGGGTGAGAGAGAGGGCCACACGCTGGAATCAGGTCGAGATGCTAGACTCGATTGCTGGGCTGTGAGATTTCTGGGTTTCGTTCTTCAATTCTGCTCATTGAGGAAGAAGAGAATGCAGGGGTCGGGTATTTGGCTGTATTTGTTGTTTGTACGCTTCTGTATGTTGGGTATTGTTGAGTGAATGGGCTTCTATTGAGGTTGGGCTTGGGAAATTAAATTTAAGTGTTGGGTTTGTTTAGTTTGATAAGGTGGGCTGCTGAGAATTGAAGGATGGCCCAAGTTAAATAAGACGAATAATATCGATTAATTATTGAGCTTCTTAAACTTAACGAAATAAAATAATTTATTTAATTATAAACTAATTAATTCAAAAAATATAAATTGTTATCTAACTAAAATAATTTACCAAATATTTAATTATAACAAAATCTTTTTGACACGATTTTTGAATGTTTATAAAATATACTAATTATATATATATATATATATATATATATATATATATATATAAATTATAAAAATGACATAATTAATTAAAAGTAATTTAAAAAATATTTTGAATTTTATAAAACTAATTATTTCAAATCGTTTGGAATTTAAGAAGCTTGAAAAGTAATTCTTATCGTGGAGGGTCAAAAATTGGGTGTCAACAGTGAGTAATTTGCATGCGGATTCAATTGAACTCAATAGATTTTAGTTATTTTAAATAGTGTATTTGTGTTAATAAATTCACTAAATATGTACAAATATAAAATTCAGAATCAAATTATTATCACTTAAAATCGTCACTATAACATTCAAACTCATAAAATTAAAATCCTAGTTTCGCTTTCGAAAGAGATAACAAATAAGGTTGTCACGACCCAAAAATGGACGTGATGACACTCGTCTTATCCCAGCAAGACAAGTCAGCCTAAAACCTAAATATCACAAAAATGCGGAAGTAAGACAAATTGAAACCTCAAAATATCATAAGTGCGGATAACTAAGTCAACTTAATAAACCCCCAAAATTTGGTTGTCACGTGTACAAACCTCTAAAGTATTACAATTGATTCAAAAGAAAAACAAAAGTCTCAAATGACATTGTTTCTAGAATAGAACAAAATCATAAATTGGAGTAAGAAGGTCCGCTGAGATGACAAACAGCTACCTCACAAATCTCTAAGAAGCCTCTGAAAGAAGAGGATGGAAAGTATCACAAAAATCCAGGCTCGTAACCTACAAAAATTGTAGAAGCAAGGGGTGAGTACCAAACCACACGGTACTCAACAAGTAAATTTCTAAACACAAGCTAAGGGAATAAATACGAGTACTCCTACCACCCCAACCGAACCTTCACAACTACAACTTGCATAAAAATTAGCCCAACCTATCAGTTCATAATTTACATAGCACATAGCTCAACATCAACACTCTAACAATTACATATCATCAACAACAACCTCAATAATTCATCAATCACAAGTTCCACAAAAAGGCACTAACAAATCAGCAACACAGAAGATCAAGTTCACCAATGATAAAGATCTGCAATGCAATGAAATGGAATGTCAAGTATAGTGATGCATGTCTGACCTAACAATACACACCCATTGTCTCTCCGTCCGGGACCCATGGTGGACATATTTGTCCATGCATCCGTCGCGGCGCGCGACACGTCCCTCAATAATAGTATCCATCGCAGTGCGCGATACGTCTCTCGATATATAGTATATGTCGCGGCGTACGACGCGTCTCTCGAAATATAGTATCGATCGCGGCGCGCGATACATCCCTCTAAATGGTACATCCTCTTTAATTTCTTATTCTTTCTCAATTCACATAACACTTGTCACAGTCATGTATCAAAACAATGCAAATGACATGTTCACAATAATGAAGAGATGACCATTTTCATAACATTGCACAATTCACAACAACACAATCATGATACAACACCAACAATGAATCAATAAGCCTTTCAAAATCATTCTCAACACATCACACACCAACAATTAATTACATTGCCTTTTATTATCCTATTTTCATCGTTAGAATTATTCAACATGGACAAGTCAACCCATCACTAAGTCCCATTACTCCCAAACACATACCACAAGAAAATACACGAATTTCATACACTTAACAAGGGTTTAGAAATCCACTTGCCTTAAACAATCGACAATTCACTTCGGGACTTGAGCCTTCCCCTTTCGTTGAACTTCCAAATCAATGCAATCTATTCAAGTACATAATCACAATAAGATTTCGAAACTAACAACACCCATTTTACTATAGATTTAGCCTAGACCCAAAAACACACCCAAATCTATAATCAAGTTTCAAATCGTGATGCCGATTAATATTTCAACTCTAATTTTTTTCAAATTTCAAGCCTAGGATCAAGTCTTAATTCCTCAAAATATTATCACTCTAATGAATTTTTATTTTTTTTATAATACAATACCTCCAATATTTAATTACTTTGACTCAATATGTTAAAACTTGAACGAACATCCGACAGAACCTTACTATGTATATTTCGATCTAATACTTCCCAATTATTAGATCATCAGTATGCCATTATTGGCTATCAATTACTTGGCCAATTATTATGCCAATTCGCCACCAAAAAATGGTCCAAAAGAGACCACACTGTTATTGAAATCTGAAAAAAAAATTCTAATATATTATCCTTTCTTTCACAACCCAAACATTTCAATCTCTTTCAAACCCACAGTATAATACTAATATAATTTCTATCGTCACTTTATTGAAGAATACACTATAATTCTCACTAATTCGACCAAAACCACATTAACATGTCAACTTTAAAACTTCATCCAATATCATTTAATACAAAATCAGTAACATTGTATATATGCGGCAATATGATAAGCAGGCATAAATCATGAAGGTTTGCTTACCGGGAGGTCGTTTTCCTCTTGTCAGTGCCGCACAAATATTTTTCTCGCTATACTCCTCTCGCTTTTTAAGTAATTTTGTATATAATTGTTTAAACCTAATAATTTATTTTAATATAGGTCAAATAGTATAGGATATTAAATAAATTATGACATTGACCCATTAACCACCAACTAAATAAATAAATTATTTAACATATACCCATCATCAATTAAACAACTGTAGTTATTGAATAATTCAAAATTTTCAAATCAATTTCACTGACTAATAAGAAATTACTTGAGTCAACTATTGAGAGGGGTAAAATGGTAATTTTATAAAAATTTCTAAAATTGACAATCCGGGTCATTACAAAGGTTATGCTCTTTCTTAAGTTTAGGTTTTTTTTTTCCTGTGGTGTGATTGAGATGTTTTATTCCACAATATTCGAAGCAGTAGCTAGTCATTATTGTAGCCAATAAATAATTTCGTGTACCATATACTATACATTTTGATTTTAGAGGTGGAGAAAAGTTGCATATTATAGTAGAGTTATTGTAAATATTGATTGGTCCATTATATGACTATGCTTTCTTTCACGAAAATGGGAATTGACATTGACAAAGTCTGGACTCTCCCTTGGTGAAAAGTTAAAACTTTTACCATTTAAAATAACAAATCGAACTTATTATTATAATAAGTAATATTATATACACAGAATAATAAATGAAGAGAACAAATGGAAGATTAATAGTAGTCATCAAATGAAAATAACATCATGTATGCAAAGTGGAAAATCCAACAATTTCTATGAAGTTCTCTCGCTACGCTCTGAGAATATTAACAACGTAAGGATTAATGATATAAAGAGAGCTTATAGATGCATGGCTCTTCAATATCATCCCGATGTTTGTGATGATCATTCAAACAAAGAAGAATCCACAAAACGATTTATTGAGTTGCAAAAGGCCTATGACTCTCTCTGATCCAATTTTATGCGAAAATTATGATTATCAGCTAAGCTTGAGGGGTTCTTCAATTGGGAGATAGTAGTACTATAATTGTTCATAAGGATGTGTGGGAAAGGCAACTTAATGAGTTGAGAAGAAGATCTTTGCATGGGGTGGAGAAAAGGAGAAGAATATAATTGTGAAAATTAGTGGCAAACAATTACTCCTATATTATTATTATTATTATTATTATTTTGGTCTTTCTTTGTTTAATTAATTAATTCTTTGATAAAATTCTTTTCATCTCCCCTTGTTTTTCTTTAAACGAATAGGATCAACAGGAGAACTCTTTCAATGTACTACTATTGTCATTTAAAAGCAACTTGCAATATTGTATAAATTTATGAATTTAAAAGCAACAGGAGAACTCTTTCAAGTTATTCTTGAAATTTATTTTTAAGTGAATCGTGTTCTTTTAGTCCCGTTTGTTGTGAATATTACTTATCGGGCTAAATTATTTCAAAAATATTCCTAATAAGGTATGATATTTTTCACTTTAAGTGAAGTTCACATGTTGTTTTTTCAAAAGACCTCACACTATTCAAAGATTTTACGCATTATATATAACTTTCTAATCTTTTTAGCTACCATATTTATGAGACTTTGTTTACACATGACCAATATTACTGAATGCATTTTAGATCATCATAATTTGACAAAGAAGAATCTCTAATCTTTTTAGCTACCATATTTATGAGACTTTGTTTACACATGACCAATATTACTGATTGCCTTTTAGATCATCATAATTTGACAAAGAAGAATCTCTAACTTACAAAATGAAAATGGATTTATAACTTGGAAAAATAATTATTTTTGAATATTGTCTAGATTCCATATATATATATATATATATATATATATATATATATATATAATTGGCCTAATTGCGCTTTAACAAGAGTCCATCTAAGGATAGCAGTCCATTCATCATTCGGCCCATTAGCTTTTTCTTTTTTTTTTGGGCTTTTAACATAGGGGAAACTAAGCAAATACTCCATAAAAACAAAATAATTACAAACATATATTTTTTTACATTCATACCTCACTAAATAATTACACTATATACCCCCCAATTAATTTTGCTTAACTGATACTAAATCAGTATCATATACCATACTGGTCTCATTAAGGCTAATAATTTTGTTTAACTGATACTAAATCAGTATCATAAACTGTATTGATATCATTAAAGTTGATAATTTCGCTTAATTGATACTATATATATATATATATATATATATCATTAAGGTTTGTTGTTCATAAATTACTTACTAGTCAATGATACTATAAGTGAAGGTCCTAATTTGTGGCTTGTGCGTACCATGTAGACAGAATTAAGGTCCTATGTTGGATGAAGAGGAAGAAGTACTGGATCTCATAAAATGGGCTGGATTGTGTGATTTGGGTCCAATAACATGTGGACCAGTAAAACTAGAGAGAATTACTAATCATACCTAAATAGTAGTGAAAATTTCATATATGACATATATTAAACTAATATTTTCAAGTTATAACAGTAGAATTAAACTTTCAAGTTGTAACAATAAAAAATTTCAGGTTGTAACAGTTTCTTCAAAAAAAAGCTTTTTTTAAATAGTTGTAAAAATTTGTTTAGAAAAAAATAAAAAGATAAAATAAATAAATAATTCGTTTCTGCAAAAAAAGGTAAAAAAAATGGAAATAAGTGTGTTAATTAAATTTGAATTGATTGAAGATAATTACTAATTAGCATAAATTAAGGAAATTCAAACTAATTAAGAATATTTAGTTTCCTTATTTCACTCTAATTTGTTAAAATTAATTAAAAATTCTGATTTCACCCATTTTCTTCCACATTTCTCTCTCTTCGATTTTTTCCAAAAATCTTGTCACTCTCATCTAATTCATATTCGTTTATTCAATAATCATTATTTTCTGGATGGCTTCTTCTTAATATTAATAAAACATGTTGGTAGATGGGATCCTTCAGGTTAGTGTTCTTTGCGACTTTTTATTTGTATTGTAATACAAACCAAACGTTCAAAAAAATTATGAACAGTGATTCTGGAAAAAAAATATTCAAATTTTGTTTGTGAATAATAGTTTTAATTATGGCGTTTTTGGTATGAATATTCACTTTTGAAATTACATAATTTGTTTGAAATTGGTATAGATTTTTGTTTGAACATTCATTTTTTTTTGTATGTTTCTGGTTAAAAAATTACATAAAATTTATTTGAATTTGGTATATTGGTTATACCATGTTGGTACGATTTTAAAATTATATTTGAATGAATTTCGTATACTATTTGTCTAATAAATGACAATTAATAGTTAAAAGTGATATTATTTTGGTATTATAGTGGCATGATTCTGCTATGAAAAAGTGACGACTTATGTCATGAAATAGGTATGAAAAATGTGCATAATAATTATATGAAATTTGTATACTGATTTCAGATTTTTTGTTGTGTATAATAATTTGAATTATGACGTTTTTTTTTAAATGTATAATGTTATATTTTGGTATGAACATTGAATTTGTTCATTATTTGTCTGAAGCATTTTTTTTGGGTATATTTTTGGTTAAAAAAATAGATAGTTTTTTCTTTGGAATTTGTATAATTATACTACCAAGCATGTATGACAATCGATAATGTTTTAGTACGATTTTTGGTTTTGATTGGATTTTTTTTTTGGCATTATATTGTAATGAATTTTGAGAATAATAATGTAATGAATTTGGTATACTGTTTATTAAAGAAATGACAATTAATATTTCTAAGTTGGAATTATTTTGGTATTCTAGTGGCATGATCCTGGTATGAATAATTGATAACTTTTGACATGAAATAGGTAAGAAATGTGTGAATAAGAATTGTATGAAATTTGTATACTGATATAACATATGTGTTTTTACTTTTGTATTCTGTAATAACATATGAAATTGTTTTAAAATAACATATGTATTTTTACTTTTGTATAAATTTTGTAAGCATAAATATGGTATGAAATTTGGATATTGGTTTAACATATGTATAAAAGTTATTTGTACTTTTGTATGATATAATATTGACACAATAATTTATGATGAAACAGAAAAATATGCAATTCAAAAAAGTGTCAGAGTAGAAATTATTGTTGCCTGGTTCAAAAAGAACTGTAGGGAGACCACAACTTGTAAATGGTTTGTTGATGTGAAATTCAAGAGGTCTAAGATTACGTGCAGTACATGTCGTCGGGAGGAACACAATAGGAAGACATGTTCAAATTACCCTTCTGAAAAAAAGACATAATTTATTTTTATTTTGATTTGGTTGTTTTACTGTGGCAAACTCATGTTTTGATTTATTTTGTCTTTTAAGTTAATGAATTATAATTTCAGAATATTTATTATGTGTGCTAGTTAATCATTTGTGTATTCAGTGTTTTTCAAATGTATACTAAAAAAATAGGTAATGTTTGTATGCGATTGATATTGACTAGAAAAATGAAGTCAAATCTTAGTATGAAATTGGTATACATTTGATATCCAACTGACGTCCTAGTGGTAAAATTGAAAAACAACATGTAATTAAGATTTCAACTGAAATAGCCAACATAAAACTAGTTAATATTGTATCCAATTTGTATAAATTTAGTATTGAATTGATATCCCATTGGAAAATTGAAAAATCAACATGTGGTTGAGATTTCAATCAAATTAGACAACCTAAACAAGTTAATGTTGTATTCAATTGGTATCCAACAGATATCCCACTTGAAAATGAAAAAATAAAATGTAACTGATATTTCAACCAAATTAGACAATCTAAAACAAGTTAATGTTTTATCCAATTTATATACACTTGGTATCCAACTTGAAATTTTAGAACAAAGACAAAAAATAAAAATGTATAAAATTAGTATCCAACAGGTATAAATCCGGAAAGAATAAATCTGGTTGTAAAACAATGCATATTATATATTGTTGTCAGAAATTGTAGCAAAAGAAATATACATCACCCAAAAATCAAAACATGTAATGAAAAGTCAAAACTGCAATAATTAATACAAGTTCTATATTTTCCTCTCTCTTCAATTTATATTCTGTATTCAAGTGTGATTTTTTTTTATCATATTTAAGCTAAAACTTAAGAAATCCTTATTAAAGATTTTATGATCTCATATTATCTATATATATCAACAAATTTCAGAATTAAATATACTTATTTCACCAACAAAACAATATTTTAGATATAGAAATACACACCAAAAACAAGTTCAAAACTTAAGTAAAACGTTTTTTTTTTTCTCAAGAAATCAAGTTTTAGATTAATTAAAATAAAAAATGAAATCAAAATTTCAAAATATAGAATTCTTAATTCTAAAAAAATCAGATTAAAAAAAATAATATCAAAATTTAAAATAAAAAAAAGCAAGAAAAGCAAAAAAAAAATAGATTAAAGAGAGAGAAAATTACATGTTAAAATATACGGTGATAAATTTATTTTTTTTAAAAAAATTAAAGGCCCCAATAGTCATTAATAAATAAAAGTTATTTGAATAAGTTAAAAAATCCCTTAAAAGGTGTAATAGATAATTACAAATTGATTCTCTCTCATTAATATTATTTCTCTCACCTATTAATTATATAAAAGGAACTGCAATCAATATAATTAAATAATTGATAATATAAAAATATAAAAAGATTAATCATTTAATAAAGTAAATTTTAATTGATTTTTAAATAAAGTTAAATTTAATTGATATGTTATAACCCGTAATTAAACTGTTATAAGTAAGAATTTTTTAAGAATAGGTTTAAAACTCGTAATATTGTCTCTTAAATGTGTATATGGTATGATTTTTCCTAAATAGTATCTCACAGAAATCCTTTGGGTGCTAATTACATTATATTTTGGAAGTTCTCTTACTTACAAAAATCTCAATTTTTTTATTGCTTTTGGATACATTCTTTGATTGTCCGATACATTGCAAATAATACATTACTTAATGAGAGTGATGTATCTATGAGGGATAGAGATGTATCCGAGGGGGATAGGGTTGTATCTGAGACAGTGGCGGAGCCAAAATTTCATCAAGGGTGTTCAAGAATTTTTTTTTAATAAGTGAGTTGAATGTTATTTGTTTAACCTAGTGATTCTACCATGAACGATCTCAACATTTGTCAATATCAAATATAAACAATCAATTTTTTTTCTTTTTAATGCATTGATTTTATATGGTAAAAATATATGATTATTGTCTTTAAAGTGAAATAGTGATAGAACAAATGTGTCTAGCTTTACGAAACATAAATCACACCAGTAGAAAAAAAAATTCTTAAAAAAAAAAAGAGAAGATAAAACACATGTATTGATTTTAGCTTTGGGTTTAAAGTTGTTAATATTAACACAAAAGTTTAATGTAAATTGTTGGCTTTTTGTTTTCACCATTCGAAAGTGCATTATATCCTAGATAAAAATTAGAAATACATGATATCTAAATATTCAAAATTAAAATAATGTATTGATATATGTATGTTACTCTATATTATTAAAATTATAATATTAATAATTAAGAAACTTGAGGAACATAATAATGGTGTGTGAGGTTGTGTTATGCTCTCAATATTAAACCTAAAATGTTGTGTGCTCCGTGAGATTCGAACCTGGGCATTCGGGTGGAAATGAACACGCTTAACCACTGTGCACGGAAGAGTTCATGTCAAAGTTGTTCAACATTAAATATTTATCCCTTAAACCCATAATTTGACCTCTCTATATGGTGTAATTTTCAGGCGAAGGGTGTTCAACTGACCACCCTTGGATGGCTATAGCTCCGCCCCTGATCTCTGAGAGGATAAAGATGTATCCGAGAGGGGATAGGGATATACTCGAGAAGAGATTTTTGTAATTTTTTTAAATGATAGAAAATTTTAGAGATTATGATATCTTAAATTTTGTATTTATGTAATTTTTCCACATAAATAAGATCTTATATTTTAATTTTTTTTTCGGGTTTCATTTTTTGTGTGGAAAAATGACTAAAACCTCTCTTTCAAATTAATTCATGTATTTATTTTAACACTTTGTTCTGATGATTATTATGTATTATTTCATCATGTATTATATTATATTGTGTTTTATTAGAGCGTTCGAATATATACAATGTTTGGACAATGTATCGTTCTACGTCGTTATTTATTGTCACACAACAATAATTTAAATGATAAACCTATAAAAAAAAGTAGGGTACGAAGTAGATAATAAGTAAAGATAAAATAAAAAAGAATATATTAAATTTTATTTTGAATGAGTGATATCTCAAAAGAGTACTTGAAGATTTGAGCTAGTTTCTGACTAATTTTCAAGTTCTAGTTCTTGTGTAGTTAATTTTGATAATTGTGTAGTTAATTTTAAATGAATATACAGTTTGAAAAAAAAAATATTTTTATTTTTGATTTATCTTTCCTCTTTTTTGAAATTTCACTTTTGTCAATTTAAGTTCTTTTAACTTTAACAATTTCGATTTTGATTTGATTTATCTGAAGATACATCTTTTTCCTTACTTTTTACCTTATTAAGACTAAGGTATACATAATTTATCCACACCCTTCTCTTTTGCCTTACTAAGACTAAAGTATACATAATTTATTCACATTTCATACAATTATATATATATAATACATTTATAAAAAAAAAGTAGGGGTGTCATGAAAATATTGATGCTCCAAATCATTGTTTTACTTGTTATATAATCAAGTCAGCCTTGTTATTTATCACTCCTGAAGAATGAATTTACCTCCGATAACAAATATTGAATTTAAAACCCAAACAATTTCTTCATGTTAACATAAGAGTGACTCAAGTAAGAGGCTAATAAGCAAAACATAGAGGTAACTCAAGTGAGAGGCTCATGAGGCATTTGCTTTAGGTCATTAAAAATTTGAAGTTCATCTTTTTTAATAATATGTTATATAAATAATTTTATTTCTGTTTAGCTAATATAGAAGTTTCTAGGAAAAGAAGAAGAAGGAAGAAATCTTTATTAAAAAGAAGAAAGAATGAATTATGTTTTTAACATTATAAATATTTTAAATATGTAAATTGAACTACTTAGATCTTCACATTAATAAATTATGTTTTATACAATAATATCCAAAGTAATGTATAATATTCACATGATTAAAATCTTATAAGTTGATTAATTTTTATAACACAAAAATTAACAGTACCATGTTAATGCTTTATGTCTCTCAAGAAATACTACATTATAAATAACAAGTATGAAAAATGATCAGTTACTCTACTTTTCATGTTAACCTCGGTTGATTAATGTGTCTAAGAAAATTATTTTTTAGAATGGAATGCTTGGAATAGGGGGTAAATATGAAAACTAATCATATCATCATTGAACCACAGTATAAAAACTAATGAAATATTTAGTTGATTTCTTCAATTGTTGCAATAAGAGTCTATACATAAATACAAATATAATCCAAAGTTATTACATTATATGTTAAAAGAAAATTAAAAAATCATCAAATCGAAATACTAATCAATTATTAGAAAGTGATCATTTATTGATTACCATTATGTGGAAAGATATTTGGATCAATTTAAAGATTGAAGGGCTTGATATCCTTTACTGCAAAAAGAAGATGTCTTTGTTTATTTTGTATTAGTTAACTTGAGGCTTTCCCACTTGAGTTATCTTAGCCCCTGACCATGCTATTCAATAATATTAGAAAAATGGCAGTGTAAGGTAATAACTAGTATGGAAAGCTGGTCGCTTCTGCCATTTTGTTCCTCTCAGGGAAAGCAATAACATCTGTAAACTCGGATAACCTTGTGGCATATTTTCATCAATACACATGTCCAAATCTGCCCATTCTTACCTTCTCCGCATCTAAATTAATGTTGTACTTATAAATTTAATGTGTAGACTTGTTAAAATAATTTTGTCAATACTTTTATATTTATATTGACAATAGATTAAACAAACACACACTTAATCCCTAATGTGGATTATTTTTATGGTGAAATATTTTTTAAAATAAGTAAAAAAATAACTAAATAAATAAATATATACAAAAAATATCATATTTTTTAAAAAAGTATTGATTTGAATAAACAATACTTTTGTACCTCATAAAACAAATGATATATGATTACAAATAATTTAATCTAACATTTTTATTACCATAGACAAAAAATAAAGTGCAATACACATTCATAAAAACTAAGTAGTCGAATAAGTTAATTGAACTGTTATTCATGATGAAAGAAGCCGATATTGGTAAGTCGGGCAAACTACATAATTAAATCTCACTAATTTAGGTCCTAATCACTAAGATTCACGATAGTTTCAAATATTACTTCATCTACCATATTTTGTGCTTAGGATACATGAATCTAAATCTACAAGATATATGTATCTGCCGAATTTTAAAATCGAGATACATATTTATTTAAATTAATTGGTTGTAATGGATTTCCTTAATTAGAGGAGTAATTGAGGATTTTCAAAATAAATGGACAATTAATTCTGAAAATTTAAATTAATTAAATTCCTTAATATAAGGCAGAAATTAAGGAGTGTATCTTTGTTTAATTTATTTTATTTGTTATTTTTTGAAATAATATTATTTCACAAGTATCAATTTCATACGTTATACCCAAACACATGTACTAAATACGAAAATAGTTAGATACATTGTAATAACATGACAAATATATATATGATAATATTAAGATACATGATAGGAGACCATACATATGATGAGACTCGGATACATGACATAACAAATTGTATCAAATACATGCGTAAATTTTCAATAATACGTAAATCTCCAATATATTCATTAGATGCATACACACTTAATAAGATACACTTCTCAATAATACGTAAATCTCCAATATATTCCTTAGATACATACACACTTAATAAGATATACTTTTAAAAATTAGATACATATAATCGTATCTCAATAATATATTAGATACATCAATAGTGTGTCAAATACATGCGTAAATCTCCGCTTATTGAAACTTTCTGATTATGTTTGTGGCTGGTAAGGGCATCTCACCGCAACGGTTTTTGCTTCACCTTTTGATTCTTCGGTGTTACTCACTGCGCCTAGATCCAACGGGAGAAGTGACCCGAAGTTTCTTGGTTGATCCATAGTATACAAGATGTGCAACCAATACCATCGTCAATGTCGAATTTGATAAAGCTATTAGGCTTGAAATCTTTGCTTAAAGCGATACCCATTGTCTCTATGCGCGAGAGGTGTGAGAAAAAATGGTGGATTCGTGGTGGATTGGTTTGAGAGTGAGAAAATCAAAGGCTAAGAATTTGATGTGTGTGTTGACAAGGTGTTGAACATCCATTTTAATGGAGTATTTCTTCTCAGTAAATTTTGGATTGATCAAGGGAAGAGGAAGAGTTAGAGTTTTACCATAACTCATACTCTCTGAGAGAAAAATATTTGTTTTTAATTAAAATACTACTTTTGCAGTTTAAATGTAAAGATAATTAATCAATCATAGTTTTAATATGAGTATTTATTGTATCTTCAATAATATATGATATAAAATATATTAAAAGTGATAATATATGTAATTGTTTGAAAATAAAGATAAAATTAATATATATAATAGTGATGTATGTCTAATAAATTAGTTTATCTAGGCTTAACGATCAATTTTCTAACCATTGTACAAAAGTCATGCGTACGAGAGTGTCATTAAAAAAATAAGAGTGATTAACTAAAATGGCATTAATGGAGAAAATGTGTGAACGTATTTTGAATCGATTTCAACATGTCTGTTGGAGCTTCTCAATGTATTTAAGCATTTAGCTAAACAAAATAGAAAATTTCTTCTGTCCCAAATTAACCGTCATTTCAACTCAAAATAATTGATAATTATTCTCAATTATAATTTTAATAATAATAATAATGATAAGTTAGCACCGTATTATAGGAGGAAATAATTTTGTTTTATTAAATAAAAATAAATTAATAAATTATATTTTATATTTATTATGATTTTAATGAACCATGAAAATTAAAATGACAGTTATATAAGCGATGGAGGTTTGTTATAATCTTTTAATGGTTGGTTTTTGTGTCGCAACATAGTTTGGATTTATTAAAATGTACCAATTTGAATTAGATTTTTCTATAATTTTTATAATAATTATCATTGAAATTGCAACTAACTATCTAAAACATACTCTCCCATTTATTTTTACTTATTATCATATTTGAATCATACAAATGAAGAAAATAATGACTGATATGATTATTTTATTATACTATATTTATTAATTGATGTTTGGTATTAAATTTTAGAAAATGAGTAATTAATGCTAATGATAAAATATAGAAAAGAATAACTATCTTTTGTTGATATATTATACTCCTTCTGTCCCTAATTACTTGTTCAGTTTTGAATTGACACACCTATTAAGAAAACAATTATTGACATAGTGAGTTTACCATTTTACCCCTATTAATTATGAAGTGGATGAATTAAAAATTTAAGATTTTCAAGAAATTCTACCTTTTTCAAAGTAATTAATTGAGGGTATAATAGGTAAAATTATATTGTCCTTTCTTGATTTGTCAAAATGGACAAATAATTAGGGACAACTATTAAAGAAAAAGTGGACAAGTAATTAGGGACAGAGGGAGAGGGAGTAAATGACAAGTAAAATTAAGAATCTATAGTGAAGAAGTGAGAATAAACCGATATATTACAAATTAGTATATATATATATATAAATATATTATATATAGTTACACACAGAATAACCAATGAAGAGAAAACCAACATGAATGAGAAGACGATAACTTCACGCCAAATTACCATTCAACATACATATATAAAACCGCGTCTTAACAAGAAATCTTTTGATTTTATTAAGAATTAAATCACCAGCATAGTGTAATTAGTCATACAAATTAATATTTAATCATGTTTATACATACATATATATCTCACTATATATATGTTTCTACTATTTCATTTTTCTTTGTCAAACATTAATATTCCTCACATACATTCATGACAATGGAGATCACTATTTCATTGAACATGAACAAAATTATTCCAAAACTCACAAAGAACAAATGGAAGACTAATAGTAATCATCAAATGAAAATAACATCATGTATATATGCAAAGTGGAAATCCAACAATTTCTATATATGAAGTTCTCTCTCTACGCTCCGAGAATATTAATAATGTAGGGATTAATGATATCAAGAGAGCTTATAGATGCATGGCTCTTCAATATCATCCTGATGTTTGCCATGATCATTCAAACAAAGAAGAATCCACGAGATGATTTATTGAGTTACAAAGGCCTACGAGACTCTCTCCGATCCTATTTTACGCGAAAATTATGATTATCAGCTAAGCTTGAGGGACTCTTCAGAAAATAGTAGTAGAATTGTTCATAAGGATGTGTGGGAAAGGCAACTCAATGGGTTGAGAAGAAGATTTTTGCATAGGATGGAGAAAAAGAGAAGCATATAATTGTGGGAATTAGTGGCAAAAAATTACTCATATCTTTTATTTTTTTGGTCTTTCTTTGTTTAATTTATTAATTCTTTGATAAATTATTTTTTTCTTTAAATGAATCTTCTTTCTATGTATTAATTATTGTCATTTAACAGCAGCTTGCAATATTGTAAGAATTTATGAGATGAGTGGTTATTCTTGAAATTTATCTTTAAGTGAATTGTGTTCTTTTAGTCCCTTTTGTTGTGAATACTACTTATTGGGCTAAATCAGCCCAAAAGTACTAGTAATAAGGTGTGCTATTGTTTGTACGATTTTTTTCAAAATGTCACACACCATTCAGAAATCTTATGCACTATATGTAGGTTTTCAATCTTTCAGTTATTATCGTGAGACTTTGTTCACACATGACCAATATTATATATATATATATATATTTTAGATCATCATAACTTCAAAAACAAGAAGCTCCACTTGTAAAATGAAAATGGATTTATAACTTGGAAAAAAAATTATATTTGAATATTGTCTAGACTCCCAAGAAAAAATATATATGTTGCTTGAACTTTATAGAGTTGATAGGCAATATTCAGATAGTTTTGACAACTCAAGTAGAAAAACTTGCAAGAAATAATGTAAAAATTAGGCAAATGACATAGTATAAGAAAGAAATTACTTCATTTTCCTACTCTTTTATTAATTACCAAAAATCCCTTGTTTTAGTATTTTTCGGATACATAATATAGCAGCGTGGATACTTAATATAGCAGCGCAGATACTTTAATTAATAACGGGCGCATACTTAAATTATTAAGTTGTTAGCAGCACAAATACTTAATTAACGGGCGGATGCATAATATAGCAGCACAGATACTTTAATTAATAACGGGTGGATACTTAAATTATTAAGTTGTTAGCAGCACGGATACTTAATTAACGGGCGGATGCATAATATAGCAACGCGGATACTTTAATTAATAACGGGCGGATATTTAAACTAATAAAGTATCCGGTTAAGTTGAATTGGGGAAAATAAGGAATTTTTGTATTTTAGTAAAAGAGTAGGGAAATATTGAGAATAGGTAAAGAAGTGTTGTGTATTTAAGTAATTTTTCCAGAAATAATTGGTCTAATTGCTGTTTAACAAGAGTCCATCTAAGGCTAACAGTCCATTCATCATTCGGCCCATTAGCTTTTTGTTCTTTTTGGGCTTTTAACATATTAGGCCGCTCAAATATATACTATGTATAAAATATGTATATTATATATCATATGTAAAATTATATATACATGTGTCATATATTATTTTGGTGGAATTCTAAATTTATTGTCTCCTCCCAACCCATCCAATCCCTCCTTGACCATCCCACCGTACCCTCCCAAATTGAACCCCAACTCCCCTTCCCATCCCATCCTGTCACCATAGAGTTTTGCTAGGTAAGTATAAATGTTTTGGCATAATATTTTTTTTGCTTGATTATCAAATACTAGAAAATAAGTAAGAAACTCACTTGTTTATCAAGAAATATTTTGTAGGAATTCATTTTCTATAGAAAACATATTCCTTTCTATCAAACACACTCCCAGTCTTAATACCTGCACTGGAGCCCCAACCAATTTGTGCCATCCAAAGTGTATGTTAAATTAGGTGGTTAATGAAATGGGTGAACTCCTTATAAGATTTGGGCAATCCTCTTCCCTTCGAGCTAGCTTTTGGGGTGTAAGTTAAGCCCAAAACCTAATTTAACAGTTTACTTGATCAATTGATGGCTAAATTGTTTCCTAGTGAGTATAAAATAAATATTATACGACTAAATCGGAAAATATAACCCACAAAATTCATCAATAACAATTGTAAAAAAGTCTATATATGTTATAATTAGATGAAAATTTATTTTCTGTAAGTTCCAATGAAGCTAATTGATTCTCTTCAAGCACAATGGGTGAACCACTAATTTGAGATTTTATTCTCAGACCATCTAATACTCCATCACAGACGAATTATTCATAGCACTGAAGTGGTCGAATCAAAGAATTATATATATACTAGAAAAAATGGCCATGTCAGCATGGGCCCAACATTTATATATATATTACTAATGTTCTAAATAAATCTAAATTCCTAATTATTTAGAAGTATAGTATGCATTTGCGAAAAGATGTTTTTCAAATAGTCAAATTCCAGAAATTAAAATAATGACCACATTGAATTGAACCAGATCAATTATTAGGTTTCTTTAATTAAAATATAGGTTAGATTTATTTTTATTTTATAAAAATAAATTATCAAATATTAATAAAATTTACCATTAGTATTTCATATAATTATTTAATAAAAAAGATATATTATACGAAAATATGTTTTTACTTAATTTGCTAAAATGAACAAGTGTAAGAGCAAATATTTTAATATAAGATTTAAATAAAAAACAATTATATATGTTATTAATTATAATTAATTGATATGAATTGATTTCACAAAAAAATCCCAACAAATTGGAGAATAACATTTTCATCGTATTATTGGTTCTCCTCATTATTTATTTATTTCCACAAATTACTTTATCAATATAACTTTGAAGTATATATTCTCTTGTTAAATTTCATTTGTCACATTCATCTATTAAGAAAATAATGATTAACATAACTATTTTTTTTCACAAAATACTCCTATTAATTAATATTTAATATTAGGTATTGAAAAATAATTTTAAAAAAATAAGTAATTAATATTAAAAATATGGGCCCAACATTATATTTATATACAAAATATTAGGATAAAATTATGCATAATTTATTTTTATAAATTAAATATATTATTGATATTCTAATTAATAAATATCAATTATCTAAAATTATAATATAGTAAAGAGGATGTTTTTCAATCACAATTAATTATTTCGAAGTCTAAGGAGTCTATCAACTTTTTCATTTTATTTTATATGATATATTTTTAAAAAAATTCTAAAATTTATTTTTTATATTTAATCATAATTAATTTTAAAGATTATATTTATCAATTATGAATATCTTGGAAACAAAAAACCTATAAAACTATCTCCGATCCACCTATATTTTACTCTATATTCTCTATATTTGGAGAGTAAAATAAAGAATGTTTTCTTCAATCATTCTCTATTTCACTCTCTATTCATCATTTGTAGAGATGATTGAAGAATTATTATTCATACTCTCTATTTTACTTTTTAATTATTTTATTATTATTTTTATTATATAATATTTGTAATTAACATATCATAAATCATATAAGACCATTTATTAAATTTTTAATATTCGTAACTTTTTTAATGTAATATAATACTTCATTTTTAAAAAAAAAAATATTTAGAACCAATTCCAAACTCATCACTGGACATTTCATAAATAAAATAGCTAAAGTGTTTTATTAGAAAAATAAATAAGGCAAAAGTTGAGGGAACACTGACTGACCACAACTCCACAAGTGTAGTTCAATGGGTCCCAATCACATTTAATGATATTTCAGTGGACGACATCAATTGTAATTTAACAGAAAATGATGGATCTTTTATGGACCTGTTGATGTGGTCTAAAGAATAAAGCAGAAAATACAATTCCTTTTAAGCAAATTGATCTAGGAAAATACTATTATACCCTTACTCTTTCATCTAATGTCACCAATCTGCCATGTTGAAACTCTCTCTTCTAATATACTTAGATATGGGACTCCGTGCTAGCACGGGGCCCAATATATGTTACTATTTCTGTTTCAATTTATGTGGTACATATGAAATTTGAAGTTAATCAATTTTTTAGTATGCTTTTATATATTTTAAGTTGCTAATTATTTTTATTTAGAGTATGTTTTACGTAAATATATTATAAATCACAATAATTAATAAGTTAATATAAAAAGAAACTTATAAAAAATTCATTGACTTTTAAAATTTCATTTGTATCACATAAATCATGACAAAGCGAGTAATATATATGAAAATTATATAAAACGTACTATAACTCACAATAATTAGCAACTTAAAATATCTATATATCTATATTTCTCCCAATTTATGTGGTATAGATGAAATTTTAAAAGTTAACAAAAACTTTTTATATGTTTTCAAATATTTTAAGCTATATTATATTATGATTTATAATACTTTTTACATAAAAAATTTATTTATATAAAGTATAAAATAAAAAA
>NC_064283.1:18419733-18561889 GCF_019186545.1 Solanum stenotomum | reverse complement strand
AGTAAATATAAAATTAATCAAAAATATTTAATTTTTAATGATCGCGCGAAGTGCGACCAAATTCTCTAGTTTAAAACAAAAAGGTAAAATTTAAATGGGTCTACAATAGAATTCCTAGAAATCCAACTTGAAAAATTATGTTAAAAATGGAAAATAAAAAGTGAAATAAATTTAATTGAGAGTTATCCTTCGTCTGTCCCATTTTATGTGACACTTTTTATTTCTCGAGAATCAAATAGTTTAAGTTTGATCGTAAATTTGCGTATGGTATCTTCAATTTTTTAAAAATGAAATTTATATATTTGTAAACTACGTAAAAATCAAATTATTATAATTCATAATAATTAATAATTCAAAATATTTTAAAGATCTATGAAAAATTTAGGATCAAAGATAAACTAAAGAGAGTAAAAGGGGAGAATGGAAAGTACAAAAAAAGGAAAAAAATGAATATATATAGAGAGAAACTGAGGAAAAAAAGTAAGAAAAGTAATTATTCATGTGGGTTGTTGTATATGTAGAAAGACACGTGTACAATTAATGAGCGATAATGAATTTTATAGTACAATTTGAAATGTTTTGTGTACAACTTTGTAGTGCCATGTTCGTCCTCTAAAGTCTCACTTCTAATAAGGAGTAATATAAATAAGAAGTATAAAATAAAGTTGAATAATTTTACAATATAATTTCTCAATGTTGGATGATCTTTTGAGATATTTACTGGAAAATTAAGAGAAATTTAACGGTTTTGGAATTATAAGACTGTAAGGGAAAAATTGATCAATCCATAGATAATATAAAAAGCATCTATGTGTTATACATGGTACATGTGTCTTTGTGATATGAATGGGGTAAGCTTAAGAAAATTACATATTTGTCCTTGTTGGTCCTTCCTAACTCCCTACATAGTACATATGTCTTGATATGAGTGGGGAGTAGTACTTGTGTAATGAGGTGGGCCCCAATACATTACAACTTGTATTACCTTTGCTACATCTATTTGATGTTGTGTTAGTCCTTCTAACTCTTATTTCTACATAAGAGTCAAGTAATATAATATAATATATATATATATATATATATAAAAGAGTTAAAAAGTAAAAATAAGTGATTTAAGAAAATTATAGAAATAACATTAATGATGAGATGAAGATTAAGAAAAAACGTCAAATAAATTAATAGTATTGATGATGATAAAAGTTAAATAAATCATTTTTTCTATTATTAAAATTTTTAACATAAAATTTCCAATCTTTTAAAATTAAAAATAAATGTTAAAAAAAAAATCGAGGCAATAATTATTTTAAAGAATTTACACGCCAAGTTATAATTAATACTTATGTATCATCAATGCTAGTACAATACTTGTTGAATAAGGTGGGCCCTAACATAGTACAACTTAGATGCTAATACAATAGTTGTTGAATAAAATGGGCCCCATAGTACAACTTAAATTACATTAAGAACAACTTGTTGGAGCTATGTTAGTCCTTCACAACTCCCTCTTCTAAATAAGAGTAATATATATATACTAGATAATGTTGTCCGTGCTATGCACGGGCCCAATAATATAAATGGTATTTTTTGGGGCTAATAACCGAGTTTTTGAAATGATTGTTTGCGTGGATAAAGGAATAAGTTTTTTTATCACAAATCTGTACTTTCTTTGACGCTATTTAAGGCATAATAAGACTACCCACATACAACATTTTTGAAATATTTTATGTTGTCAATTATCATGATTTATAGTATTTTTACGATAGATTCACTTCAAGAATCAATGGAATTTTTTGTATTTTTTTTTTCAAAACATATTTTATATTGTCAATTATCATGATTTATAGTATTTTTACGCAATTTTTAAATATAAAAAAAATAAGACAAATAAATTAAAATGGACTCAATATATGTTATTTTTGTTGTCTCAATTTATGTGACACAAATGAAATTTGGAGAGTCATCCAAATTTTCATATTTTTTAAAAAAATGTTTGAAGTTATTAATTATTGTGATTTATAATATTTTTATGTAACTTTGAAATAATGTACATTACTTGTCACTTTGTCCTAATTTATGTGATATGGATAAAATTACAAAATTAACCCTTTTAAAATGTCTTTCAGATATTTTAAGTTGTTAATTATTATTATTTATAATACTTTTTTGGTAATATTAAAATGATATGTGTTATTTTTTCTGTCCCAATATATGTGAGTCTGATAGAATTCTGAGAGTCAACCTATTTTATTATATAACTTTTAAATATTTTAAAGCTTTTTAAGTCATTTGTAAATGATATATGTTGCCTCCTTGATTGAGACTTTTCCATTTATGAGATATATATATATTCTATATTATTTTAAAAGGGAGTTTATGCCCAAGTTCTACTATATAATAAATATAATATATAATATTCAAGAAAGTCCCAATCTTGAATATTATATATTATACTTAGGTATAAAATAGAATTTTAAAAGTCCCACAAGTATAATATATAATATTCAAGATTGAGAAAAGTCCCAATCTTGAATATTATATATTATACTTGGGCCTAAACTTCCTTTTACCTTTTATAATATAGTAGAATATANTATATATATATATATATATATATATATATATATATATATATATATATTAGTATTGTGAGTTTCTAACTTACACATCAAACATGTATTAATTTTATATATTGTAAAAGAATGCCACAAAACATAGTACTTACTCTATCTAAATTTATATGTCACATTTTTCTTTGAGTCTATCCCAAACAGAATTATATATTTTTTATTTTGCAAAATATTTAATGACACTATCAATATTTACTCAGGTTAGATTTCACTTTTTTGGCCAAAAGATCCACAAAAATTGTTCTCATTTATTAAAAAATATTTATTTTAACGATAGTTTTAAAAAATTATAAGTCTTTGTATATTTCTTAACATTCATATTTAATCAAATATATTACATAAATTAAGATGAAAACAAATATTACTTATATACCATTTAATATAAAAATAACTTACCTTCTAATCAACCACAAACGAGTCAGGAAATAATCGAAGTGCAAATTAAGTGGATTGTTCCGAACTAACATGAAATATATTAGTGAATATAATAAGGAGATTACAAACAGTTGAGTTGGAACAGACTAATGGAACAAGTCAGCTATGTGGTCACTGTTAGTCAGTTAACTTGGGGCATTAGATTTAACGTGAAAGTTAGTTAGAAGGTTGTGAGCAATAGAAGATATTTTCCATTGTAATTAGATCGGTTAGTGTGTGTGTATATATTACATGTATTCATTAGCTTAGAGTAGTTTTTGGTAAGTCTTGATTGTGGAGTTGTGTACAGAGTTATATACTCTTTTGATATGAAATGAAGAGATCAGTTTTCCCAATAGTTCATCTCTAAATGTGTGATCATTGAGCAGTTTAACATGGTATCAAAGCAATCACTGTTTTAGATCCAGTTTTTTAGTAGCTACAAGTTGCAAAATCATGGCGAAGAAGATCGATCATGATCATTCTTTATATCTTTCTTCTTCCGACGTACCAAGAGCTGTGCAGAGTGGAATTCAGCTCGTCGGAATGGAGAACTATACCTTGTGGAGTCGTGCAATGAAATTGAATTTTTTAACGAAGAACAAATTGGGGTTCATCGACGGCAACATCCAGAGAGATGATTTCAACGATGATATAAAAAAAGCAATGGGATAGGTGTAATGCTATGGTTATTTCGTGGATCGTGAGCAGTGTTAGCAAGGATCTCGTAAGTGGAATCCTGTTTCGTTCGAATGCGGCCTCAGTATGGTCCGATTTGAAGGAACGATTTGATAAAGTGAACATGTCCATAGTTTTTCATCTTCACAAAGCCATCATCACACTCACTCAAGGTACTTCCCCTGTTTCTGTATATTACTCGAGATTAAAAGACCTCTGGGATGAGTTTGAATCGATAGTGCCTTCTTCTTCCTTTGAATGTACAAAATCGAAGGAATATGTGGATAGTATGGGTCGGCAACAATTGCTGCAATTCCTCATGGGATTAAGTGATAGTTATGGTTAGGCTAGAAGCCAGATCCTTATGATGAATCCACCACCTAGTGTGA
The DNA here is from genome assembly GCF_019186545.1 of Solanum stenotomum. Lineage (NCBI taxonomy): Eukaryota > Viridiplantae > Streptophyta > Magnoliopsida > Solanales > Solanaceae > Solanum > Solanum stenotomum. The sequence goes on along the minus strand of NC_064283.1, from coordinate 18,557,781 downwards.
ATCAGTGCTACGCTATGATTGTGCAAGATGAGAGTCAACGAGCATCGAGTGGTGATTTTTATGAAGGAGGGGAAAACATTGATCCCACTGCCTTACTCACTAGTAGATCTGGTGGTTACACCTTTGGAGGACCAGGTTCCAGAGGTAGGGGAGGAAGAGGTCATGGACAGGTTCAACGACGTGGTCCTTATTGCGATCATTGTGATATGAAAGGACACACTCGAGACGATTGTAACAAATTGAAACATTACACTCACTGTAATATGCAAGGTCACACCAAGGAAATTTGTTTTCAGCTGATTGGTTATCCTCCAGATTAGAAAGGGAAGAAAAGGGTTAACATGGCACAAACATCACATAGACATCAAGACGAAGGCATGAGAGATAATTATTATCATACTCCACAGATGCAAGCATTGCAGAGACCTGGAGGTGTAAGTAGTGGAGATGGACCTGTTCCCCACTTCACACCAAATCAGTACAATCAAATATTGCAGATGCTAAATCAATCTAACACAAACGAGTCTAGTGCAAATATGGCAGGCATATTTGCAGGTACTTCCTCTTGTAATGATGTTGTTAGATGTTGTTTCAATTGGATAGTAGATAGTGGGGCAACCAATCATATGGTTAGTTCTAAAACACTACTGAATCGTGGTTCCACAGTGAATCCAGGAAAAGTTCAAATAGCTACAGGTGACTCAACAACTATTACACACTCAGGAAGTTCTCAACTAACATGAGGTGAAGTTATTGAGGATGTACTTAGTGTGCCAGAAGTCTAAGTTGACTAGGGAGTTGAATTGTTGTGTTGTATTTTTCCTTGATTTCTTTATCCTTCAGGATCTCTTCACTGGGAAAGTAAAGGAGATTGGTAAAGAGGAAGATGGATTATATCTGCTGAGGCCTCGAAATCCAATTCAAACACAACAAGGAGCAAGTTCGTTAGTAGCAGCAAAAAGATGTGAGAATGATGTCACTTGGCATAAGAGATTAGGGCATGTGCCTATGAATGTGATTAGAAAAATTAGTATGCTTAAGCTCAATAAGAGTCCAACTATGACTCATTGTGATGTATGTCTACTAGCAAGAAAAATCAAATTGCCTTTTCGATCATGCGGTAGTAGAAGTACTATATGTTTTGATTTGGTTCATTTGGATGTATGGGGACCTTATAAAGCAACCACATATAATAACATGAAGTTTTTCCTTACATTGGTTGATGATCATTCGAGATGGACTTGGGTATTCTTACTACATCTTAAATCAGATGTTTCCACAGTGCTAAAACAGTTTATCTTGATAATTAGAACACAGTTTAATTTGCAAATTAAAATGGTTAGATCAGACAATGGAGGAGAGTTCTTTAACTCTCAATGTGATGAATTATTCAAGATTCATGGGATTATACATCAAAGTTCATGTCCACACACTCCTCAGCAGAATGGTGTGGTTGAAAGAAAACACAGGCACATCCTTGAAACAACTAGAGCAATCAGGTTCCAGGGACACTTACCTATCAAATTCTGGGGAGAGTGCATATTAGCAGCTGTACACATCATAAATAGAATTCCTCTATCTGTATTACATAATGTCTTTCCTTTTGAAGTAATGTTTGGGAAACAACCTGATTTATCTTATATGAGGATCATAAGGTGTTTATGCCATGCCACTATTCTACATAAGGTAGACAAATTTGGTCCAAGGTCTATGAGATCTGTTTTGATGGGATATGGAACAACACAGAAAGGATATAGGCTATATGATCTTGAACATAAAACATTTTTTATCAGTAGGGATGTGATCTTTGTTGAAACAATTTTTCCTTTTCAAGCTCACCCCACATATGCTTTGCAGAATAGTGTTATCATGCCATCAAGTTTTATGGATGATGAAACAGATATGGTGCTTGATTCTTCAATTGTAGAGAATAGGAGAGAAGTTGTTGCAGTTACACCAAATGTACCAGAGATTGACACATCACACCAGGTGGTTTCCCCTCCTGGAGACACAACACAGCAGGTAGAAAGAAGATCAACCAGAACCAGCAAGGCTCCAATTTGGCAAAAGGATTTTGTGACCTCAAAGAAATCCAATCAGTCTAATTGTCTTTACTCTATTGTAGACAGTGTTGATTACAATTGTCTTTCAAGGTCATATCAATGTTGCATTGCCAATTCTTCAATGGAAACTGAACCAAGTACATACCACCAGGCTAAGAATGATGATAGATGGGTTTAAGCCATGAAGGAGGAGATCAAGGCCTTGGAAGAGAACAAGACTTGGAAACTAGATGCATTGCCTCTTGGAAAAAAGGCCATTGGATGTAAATGGGTGTATAAAATCAAGTACAAAGTTGATGGACAGATTGAAAGGTTTAAGGCCAGGCTGGTGGCCAAGGGTTACAACCAGAAAGAGGGACTGGATTATCAGGAGACTTTTTCTCCTGTTGTTAAAATGGTCACAGTGAGGACAATCCTATCTATTGCTGCATCAAAGGGTTGGAACATTCAACAAATAGATGTTTACAATGCTTTTTTGCAAGGAGATCTGATGGAAGAGGTGTACATGCAACTACCTCAGGGATTTCAACACAATAAAGAGGAAGAAGGTCTGGTATGTAGATTAGTTAAGTCACTTTATGGACTAAAACAGGCCTCTCGACAATGGAATGTTAAATTGATCAATGCTTTACTTGCAGTAGGGTTTCAACAGAGTCATCTTGACTATTCTCTAATGACTAAGAAAGTTGGTGATGATATTGTAGTGATACTTATCTATGTAGATGATTTACTTGTGACAGGAAGCAACAATCAGTTAATTGAAGAGGCAAAACAGGCTTTGAAGGCTAATTTTAAAATCAAAGACCTGGGAGATCTTAGATTTTTTCTAGGCATTGAATTTGCCAGAAGCTCGGAAGGTATATTGATGCACCAGAGGAAATATGCTTTAGAGCTGATTTCAGATTTAGGCCTAGGAAGTTCCAAGCCCATGGCTACACCAGTGGAGTTGAATCAGAAACTGACTACACCTGAGCTTGATGAGTTGGTGGAAAATAATTCTGATCCACTTTTATTGGATGCTAGTGAGTATCAAAGATTGATTGAGAGGTTGTTGTATCTTACACTCACTAGGCCTGATATATCCTATGCAGTTCAAAATTTGAGCCAATTTATGCAGGCTCCTAAACTCTCACACATGACTGCTGCCATCAGAATAGTAAAGTATGTCAAGCAGTCACCGGGGAATGGAGTACTCTTGGCAGCGAAGTCACATGCTTCTCTTCAAGGATATTGTGATGCAGACTGGGGGCCTTGTGTCAATACTAGGAAGTCAATTACTGGTTATCTGATAAAGTATGGAGATTCTCCAATCTCATGGAAATCCAAGAAACAGTCTACTATTTCCAGAAGCTCAGCCGAGGCAGAGTATCATAGTCTTGCATCTACTGTAGCAAAGGTCACCTGGATCATAAGTTTATTCAAAACATTGGACATCCCTTTGTCCTTACCTGTTTCTTTGCATTGTGACAACAAGGCAGCCATTCAAATTGCAGCTAATCTGGAATTTCATGAAAGAACGAAGCACATCGACATTGATTGTCATTTCATTCGAGAGAAAGTTCTACATGGTCTAGTAAACATCCAGTACTTATGTTCCTCTGAGCAACCTGCTGATGTTCTCACCAAAGGTCTTGGAAGGCTTCAACATTCTCATATTGTATCCAAGCTAGGAATGAAGAACATCTTCATATCACCTAGCTTGAAAGGGGCTATTAGTGAATATAATAAGGAGATTGCAAACAGTTGAGTTGGAACAGACTAATGGAACAAGTTAGCTGTGTGGTCACTGTTAGTCAGTTAACTTGGGGCGTTAGATTTAACGTGAAAGTTAGTTAGAAGGTTGTTAGCAATAGAAGATATTTTCCATTGTAATTAGGTCGGTTAGTGTGTGTATATATATTACATGTATTCATTAGCTTAGAGTAGTTTTTGGTAAGTCTTGATTGTGGAGTTGTGTACAGAGTTATATACTCTTTTGATATGAAATGAAGAGATCAGTTTTCCCAATAGTTCATCTCTGAATGTGTGATCATTGAGCAGTTTAACAAAATATACAGAGAAAATGTGGGTCCAAAAAGTGTAAATTTTGAATGGCTTCTCTATTTTTCTTTCATTTCTTTTTAGCTTTTGCTTTTTTGTTTTTCTTTTTCTCCCTATTTTATATACACAAATAATAATAATAATAATAATAATAATAATAATAATATATTCAGAAATAAGCATGTAAAAGTAAACTTAAAAAAATACTTTTGAAGTTCGATTTCCTTTTCGCCTTTTGACATGTAAATCTATTATTCGTATTTTTTATTTTTGCCAAAAATAGTTCTCATTTTGCTTCCTCTCCTTGTCCTAAAAGTTTACTAGTGAAAGAATTTGATGCCTGATTATAATTAACAAATTAATTATTTTATGTATATATATTTGGGATAAGTAACTTTAATATATTTATGCATCTTTTTAAAAACTATCATCTTCTTAGTACTTGGGATTTTTAGCTTTGCCATTTGGAGTCTCGCTGACGATCTACTCGAAATCTGTAAAATATGATATTCTTTATAATTCTTTATTCCCTGTTTATTTTGGATTAAATAGAAAAGGAAAAAATAAAACACATGAGATATATATAATGCTGAGAAATAAGGGGTTGTTGGTTGTTGATTAGAGTTATGTTAGTATTAAAGAGGTTGATAGAGTATGGGTTCAATAGGGAGGTGTTCAATGACTATTTTATGTAAGAATTATTATTAATTATTTCTTACTTATGGCTCAAGTTTACTTGTAATCCAAGTAATACCATAAATAATACTTAATAAGGAATAGATCTCGTCCGTACATTGGTTACTTGATGGACGTACCAGATTAAGTCATAACCTCTATAAATTGGTCCTCCCTCCACCCATTAGGGTTACCACATATTCTCTACATTAATTCCATCGCTGACGGTTGTGGTAACATAAAGTTAGGGCAAGGAGGTAGAAACCAATTTACGACTAACACTTCTGCTTCTCTCTGTGATGATGTCTTCCGCATCAGGTATGTGCCCCTAGCAATCTCTATGTAAGATTACCGTGTTCAAGATCCTGAAAGTATTTAATCTTACATGTGATATTAGAGCCTGGATTGTTTGAACGGATAATTTTCATATACAAATACGTGCATATAAAAACTTTTATTTCTAACAAAATTCTAGCAATTTGCTATGTACGCGTGTGACTTGAAATTAAAGTTGATTGGCAATGAATATAGATTGCAATTCTATTATGTCTAGTTTGACAAACAACTTGAGCAATGGAATTGACAAGCAGTACCTTGCTTCTCCTATTAAAAATTCGGTGGACAAGTAGATGTAAGAATAACATGAATCAATTCTTATTTTGTGCTTGACTATTAAAGGTGTTTGGACTCTTAAGTTAATGAACTTGTTAGCAAAGTTTAATTTGCAAAAATTCTAAGATTTTAATCTTCTCATAATGTAATAATTATGTTTTGTTTTTAAATTGTGCAATAAATTAAAGTGATCGTTATACTAAGCGAAAAATAATGTGTGTACTTTGTATTTATATAGTTTGTTAGCCACCAAAGTGGCCAAATTAGAGAAATTAACGTCTACACATATATTTATGATCACTTGATGAATGTATTATGTTTCTATAGTTTGTTAGTCACCAAAGTGGCCAAACTAAAATGTATAAAATTATTCACATGCACAAAATTTTATGATATTATGTGTGCTTTGTATTTATATAGTTTGTTAGCCACCAAAGTGGCCAAACTAGAGAAATTAACGTCTACACGTATGTTTATGATCACTTGATGCATGTATTATGTTTCTATAGTTTGTTAGTCACCAAAGTGGCCAAACTAAAATGTATAAATTATTCACATGCACAAAATTTTATGATATTGTGTGTGCATTTGTATTTATGTAGTTTGTAAGTCACCAAAGTGACCAAACTAGTATGGTTAAGAAAAATATGCATTCATAAAATTGTCATTTATCTATGAAAGTTAATGAAATGCCTATATTGAAAATAAATAGATAAATTGACTTTCACTATTGCTAGAACTTAAGAATTTACCCAAAGGTGAATCTATCATTCTACGAATAGTGAAAATTATGAGGTAAATTAATATTTGTTTAGTCAAACATATATTGTATATCCAAAGATGTCGTATATATTTGATTAAAAATATTCAATCACCTATTAAAGATAAAAAAAAATGGCATTTAAATTATCATAATGTGTCGTAGTATCTAACTAAAAGAAAATTACGATATATTTTTATTGCTTTACTGAATTCACATTATTTTATAATTTTGTGAGCATGTATATCTATTTTATAGTTATTCCTCTTCATTCATATGCTTCGTCTGTTACTATGTTCAATGGAATGAACTTCTCTGAATGGCATGAACAAGTCCAGTTTCACTTAGGTGTGATGGATCTTGACTTGGCTCTACTGAATGACAAACCTACTGCCACTGCCATTACTGATAAGAGCAGTGAGGATAAGAAGTCTTTTCATAAATCATGGGAGCGCTTTAACAGATTAATCCTTATATTTATGCGAATGACTCTTGCTAACAACATTATGAGTACTATTCCACAAACAAAAAGTGCCAGGGAATACCTGAAGTTTGTGGGAGAACGTTTTCGTTCTACTGATAAGTCTCTCACTGGTACACTAATGTCTGAACTTACGACCATGAAGGTTGATGGGTCGCGCAGTATGCAAAATCATATCATCGAGATGACTAACATTGCAGAAAGACTTTCGACCTTGGGGATGAAAGTGGATGACACCTTCTTAGTTCAGTTTATTCTAAACTCATTGCCTCTTGAGTATGGACCATTTCAAATTAACTATAACACTATTAAAGATAAGTGGAATGTTAGTGAATTGTCCAGTATGCTTACTCAAGAGAAGTCAAGACTTAAGAAACAATGAGGTCATTCCATTAACCTCATCGGTCAAGGAGCTGGTAAAGGACTTAAAGTGAAAGCCAACAAGTTTAAGAAAAATAAAGCACCTGCTAAAGTTCCACAAGATGCTCATAAGGAACTCAAGGCCGATGCTTGTCGTTTTTGTAAAAAGGAAGGACACTATCAGAAAGGTTGCCTGAAACATAAAGCTTGGTTTGAAAAAAAAGGTACATTTAGTGTCTTGTATGTTTCGAATCAAATTTAGTAGAAGTTCCTAATAATACTTGGTGCCTTGATTCTGGTGCAACTACTCATGTATCCACTATGTTGCAGGGATTCACTACGATCCAAACTACGAATCCAAATAAAAAAATTTCTTGTTCATGGGAAATTGCATGAAGGCTAAAATTGAAGGCATAGGGACTTATCGTTTGATCTTGGAGACTGGTCATCACCTTGATCTATTACAGATTCTTTATGTTCCTTTGGTTTCTAGGAATTTGATTTCTCTTTCAAGACTTGATGTTTCTGGATTTGATTTTAAGTTTGGACATAGTTGTTTCAATTGATATAAGAATACTATTTTTTTTATGGTTTTGGTGTTCTTATTGACGGTTTATATAGATTGAAACTCGATAATAATTAGACGTAGATCACTAAATGAAAGTTCTGCTTATTTGTGGCATAAACGTTTGGGTCATGTATCCAAAGAAAGATTAAAAAGGTTAGTAAAGAATGAGATTCTTCCAAATCTGAATTTTATTGATCTTGATATATGCCTGGATTGCATTAAAGGAAAGAAAGCCAAGCATACCAAGAAAGGTGCCACAAGGAGTACTCAGCTTCTTGAAATTATACACACTGATATTTGCAGACCCTTTGATGTTCCATCTTTAGGTGGAGAAAAATATTTTATCACCTTTATCAGTGACTTTTCACGTTTGGAATTTATCTATTTGTTGAAAGAAAATCTCAAGCAGCGGACGCTCTCAAAGTGTACGTTAATGAGGTTGAAATACAATTAGATAGGAAAGTGAAAATTATTAGGTCAGATAGAGGTGGTGAATATTATGGAAAGTATAACAAATCAAAACAATGTCCAGGTCCATTTGCAAAATTCCTTGAGAATGGTGAAGTTAGTAGGAGTGTTGAACGACAAAGTGTGGAAATTAATGAGGTAAGGGTAAATATTTCATTGCCCATGAATGTACCTACTTCCGCACCAATCACAAATGTTGTTCCTCTTGTTGAAGAACACTTTAACAATGTTGAACAACATTTGGGTGAAACACTTCAAGAAAGAACTAACTCGCAAGTATCTGACACAAATAAACCACAAACAATGCCATTAAAAAAATCGGCCATTTCAGATGATTTTGTGATTTATTTACAAGAGTCAGATTTTGACATTGGAATTAATAAAGATCCGATTTCATTTTCACAGGCCATAGAAAGCACTTAGTCTGATAAATGGTTTGACACCATGAATGAAGAGTTAAAATCCACGGAATACAACAAAGTTTGGGATCTTGCTCAATTACCAGAAAGTTGTAAAAGAATTGGGTGTAGATGGGTCTACAAGACCAAACACGATTCAAATGGTAATATTGAACGATATAAAGTTAGGTTTGTTGCCAAGGAATACACTAAAAAAGAAGGCATTAATTATAAAGAGACCTTTTCATCGGTCTCAAAGAAAGACTCATTAAGAATTGTTTTAGCTTTGGTAGCTCATTATGATTTAGAGTTACATCAAATGGATGTGAAAACTGTTGTTCTTAATGGAGACCTTTATGAGGATGTTTATATGGACCAACCAGAGGGTTTCAAAATTAAAGGAAAAGAGCAAATGGTGTGTAAGCTAAAGAAGTCAATATATGGACTCAAACAAGCCTCACGACAATGGTATATAAAGTTTAATGATACTATAACATCTTTTGGATTTACGGAAATTATCGTTGATCAATACATATGCCAAAAAGATTAGTGGGGGTAAGTTTATATTTTAGTCATGTATGTTGATGACATTTTACTTGCTGCTAATGATTTAGGCATAATTGCGTGAGACAAATGAGTTTCTCTCTATGAACTTTGAAATGAAATATATGGGTGAGACATCCTATGTGATAGAGATAGAAATATTCCGTGACAGATCACAAGGATTATTGGTACTGTCTCAAAAGGATATATTGAAAGAGTTCTAGAGAGATTTAACATGAACAATTGTTCAGCAAGAATAGTTCCTATTAAAAAAAAATTGGGACAAATTTAATCTCATGCAATGCCTAAAGAATGATGTAGAACGAAAAGAAATGAAATCAATTCCTTTATCTTCTATTGTTGGAAGTTTGATGTATGTTCAAACTTGCACAAGGTCGGAATGCTAGGAAGATATCAAAGTAATCCTGGAATTGATCACTGAAAAAAACTACAAAGAAAGTTTGTGGCATGTCATGAAGCCACAATTCATGCATTATGGTTGCAGAACTTTATTTCAGGACTTGGGGTTGTCGACACCATTACCAAGACGCTAAAAATTTATTGTGATAATACTGCAACAATATTCTTCTCCAAGAACGATAAGTACTTCAAATGTGCCAAACATATTAAATTAAAGTACTTTACTGTCAAGGAAGAAGTTCAGAAACAAAGAGTGTTACTTGAGAATATTAGAACTGGGCCTAGCAAGAAGCATAATTTTGTTCCAAAGCTTCGTTTCATTCCAGCAACATGCAAGTCGAACCTTGATTTTCGGAGTTCGAAAAAGAAGGAGAGAAGCGGGGTAGAGGAATTGGTCAACTCATCAGGCTCATGACCTGAAGATTGTAGGTTCGAATCCTGTCCCCGCCTAATCAGTGAAACATTGTTCATTGGGATAGAAGGCTAGTCCCAACCCGTCTACAAAATGAGGCTATTGTTGCAAATCCGTTAACAAAAGGCTTACAACCAAAGACATTTAAAGAATATGTTCAAAGAATGGGTCTTGGTTGTACTTATGATTAATACATTTATGATGTTTTTTACACTCTGAGCTCAATTATGTGTTTCTGATATACATTAATGAATTTCTTGTTTCTCATAATGGTGTACACATTATTGTTTTGAGATATTACAAGATAAGTCTCTATGAGACATTATTGTGGACCATAATGTTATGTGTTTTTATAGCTTATGAACCTAGTATGATAAGTTGCTAATGTAGTACTATATGGAAGGAAGTATGTAGCTTAAAATTTATGTACAACCGCCATAACTCGCAGTAGTAGTTTGTAATATTGTGGTATGTATGATGGAGATTATAGAAGAGATTTATTATACGCGCAACTAATGTTTATGAAATATTAATGTTATATGGTCATTGGGCCAAGTGGGAGAATGTAAGAATTATTATTAATTATTATTAATTATTTCTTACTTATGTCCCAAGTTTACTTGTAACCCAAGTAATACCATAAATAATATTTAATAAGGAATAGATCTCGTTTGTACATTGGTTACTTGATGGACGTATCAGATTAAGTCACAACCTCTATAAATTGGTCCTCCCTCCACCCATTAGGGTTATCACATATTTTCTACAATAATTTCATCGCTGACGGTTGTGGTAACATAAAGTTAGGGCAAGGAGGTAGAAACCAATTTACGACTAACGCTTCCGCTTCTCTCTGTGATGATGTCTTCCGCATCAGGTATGTGCCCCTAACAATCTCTATGTAAGATTATCATGTTCAAGATCTTGAAAGTATTTAATCTTACATTTTCAACAATATTTTGATTGAATCGGTGAGAAAAGAAAATTAATAGTGTATTCAATTCACAAGGAAATATTAAGAAGCTTTTGTGAGAATCTGTTTTTCACGTGTGTTTTTCGAATGAGCTAGTTTGGTGAAAAATGAATATGAAAATCATATTTTATAACATAATTTTTTGTTGATATACGATAGAAAATGCCTTTGTTTCAAATAGTGAATATGGTAGATATTTTATTTTCTGTGAATTTCTTTAATCCTTTATAAATTTCTTCAACTTTTACGGTACTTTCTATATTTTGGTGTTATTATACAATTTGTATTAACTTATAATTAATTAAAAGGTCATGTCATGGGAATATTACATTTCATGTCTCGATATTATATAAAACGTCTTGCCTTATTTCCTTCTTCTACTACACTGCTCATGAGAAGTATAATTTGAAATTTTAGCAATATTGAGCAGTATAATTTGAAATTTTAGCAATATCAAAGTAGGTGACAATTAAAGAAAAAAGCCTCTTCATAAACACACACCTCAAAAGTAAATTTCGTGTGACACTTTTAAAATGTGATGAAAGGCTTTTTTCTATGCAGTGAAAAGTTAAAATATAGGCTTGCTCAAATGGTTGAGCACCTCCCAAAATAGAATGGGGCAAAAAAATTAGTGAAAAGTTAAAATATAGTCACATAATTAAGTAATAAGGATGGATATATAAATGGAATATCGAAATTCTTATATGCTATTGAGATTTTTGTGAGTAAACGCTAAGGAAAAAAAAGAAGCAAATCTAGCTATATACGGATTCTTTCTTCGTTTACTTTTACTTATCCTATTTAAATTTGATACATTTATTAATTAAGAATTTTTTTTATTGACATGACTATTTACCATATTATCTCTATTAATTTATGTTTAGTATTAAGGCTTGAAAAATGATTTATGCTAACTGCTAAGTATAAAACATGGAAAAATAATTGTCTTTTTTTCTTAATATCTAAAAACTGACAAGTAAAAAAATATCTAAAAACTGACAAGTAAAAAGGAAAATATATTTATTAGGGATATGGTACAAGTACCTCCCTAGACTATAACTAAAATCTCAGAGGCACACCTTAACTAAACTAAGGTCCTATTACCCTGATCTCGAACTCATTTTTTTTGTAATTTTGCACACCTTTTGGCTTACATGACATCCAAACTTCTCCTATGCGTTTCAACTATGTGGAGTCACGCAGTATCATACGTAAGCCAAAATGTGTACAAAATTACAATAAAAATGAGTTATGGGGGGGGGGGGGGGGGGGGTAATAGGACTTTAGTTTAGTTAATGTTTGTCTCAGAGATTTCGGTCATAGTCTAGGGGGATACTTGTGCGTTAATGAATAAGTAAAAGTTAACCGAGGAAGTAGTTTATGTTGGAAAACTATATGCATAGCGGAAGCATACCAAAGTTATATTGCTTACATGAATAATAGATAATCAATAACGTTTATGCTAGAATATATATAATCATGCTAGAACACATAAACTACTGAAATTTAATTCAAGAATTACATCTTGAAGCGTGAGCAAGTACCTGCAAGTGAATCCACAAGTTAGACAGACCTTCAAGCGAATCGACAAGATAGACAACAACTTTGCAGTCTTCTACAATGATTCCAAGTTCACATCCAAACTCTCTCAATACTTGGGTGGGCAAGTATCGTATAGAAAACCTCTCTTTTTTCCAGGGTTAGAAGAATCCCTAATTATAGAGATTTCTTCCCAGTCCAAAGAGGAGAGCCAAACGACACGTTTTTTTCTTCAAAAACAATATTACACGCTTGTTTTCTTTTTAAAAGAAAACTTGCGCTTGTCTCCCCTTTTCCCTTTAGAAATAGGATTCTGAGTTCTAGTTAAATATGAGCATTGTAGGGACCACATAATTAATTACTGAGGCTTCCTATTATGGAAATAATTTCAAATAATTAATTTGAATTATTCTTACCATGATAAATTACAAATCATTCCACTCCTCTATTTATATTTCGAAATTTTCCATTAAACACTTATGTAATTCTCCATGTTAAGATTACAGATAACAATCAATAAATTAAAGTACTGATTAAATTCAATGATTAATTTCCTTTAGAGCAATGTTTAACTTATTTCATGTGTCGGATTCATAAATCCACTTGCAAGGTTTGACACGATGAGAACTTACAAGCTTCTCAAAAAGACATATCATCAATCTCTATATCGAGACATGAATTCCATCAATCAACTTATTATTTCACCAATATATATTATTATTATCCAATCTACCAGACATATTGACCTATTTCAGAATATCACCTTTTAATAAATCAAAATGATAATTAATATATACAGATCATAATAGTTATATCATTATTGAGAATATAAATACATTTAACATTTTAGAGAATATGATTTTGTCAATCAGTCTAAAACAACTATATCTACTCGTTCCCGTTCAATACATACAAAATGCATAGCACAATAAGTTGGAACTATACCATTCTCATAATCAAGATAAACTATATATAATCTTGTGCTATAACCGTACCGATGACATGTCCAATTTTCATCTTAGATTATGAACAAAAAACTTTATATTTATAAGAACCGATGATTTAATCATCTGTGTATAAGCTAAAACTCTATACACTAATCATCTACTATATAAGTAAACAGACACCATAAACGAATATATAATCTATTAATTTTTTTTATTTAAACTGAATAAACAATTATTCTATAATAAATATTTTATCTAAATATATGGTTAATATTATATATCCCAACAGTTTAATCATACTTAACAAAACAGTATTCTTGTTTTTTGTTTTTGCTAGTCATTAAGGAATATATATAATAATCAGGTTGATTACTTATTATGATATTCTAGAGTTGATATAGTTCATCCATAGTGGAGATGTGTATAGAGACTGAAATATGGGGAAGATTAATTAGTTGGTCATGATTTGAATAGGGAAAAAGCGAACACCATTAATTTTAATGGAGAAATGTGGTAGGTTGAGGAAATCACACGACGTGAAATGGAATAGTATTTACACCTTTTGGAGGAACCAAATTAGATGGTCAATTTGTTGTTTGTCATCTCAATTTATGTGACATCATTTAATTTAATAAAAAAATTAAGAAATTTTTTTTTTTTTGTCGTCCAAAATAAATCTTAGATATTTATAAGTATAATCATTCATGAAGGATAAAAAAAAGAGTCATAATACTAAACATGATCTTTAACTTGGCTTAAACGGACAACTATGACCTTTAATTTATTTATTTTTTGTGCACAAATAGACACTTAATTAACTTGTATAAAATTGAACAAATAGACACATTTGTCCTACATGACATCCTACGTGTTCTATATGGCATCCTACATGTATTATGCCATGTAGGACATATGTATGTACTTGTTCAATTCCATAACTATTTAAGTGTTTATTTATGCATAATCAAAATTGAAGAGAATAATTATCCACAAAAATTAAATTAAAGAACATATTTATGTGTTATACTTAAAAAAAAAATTATGTCACATAATTGGAACAGTGGGAGTACTATTCTTAGATTCTTTTCTTGTAAACCTCAAGAACAGAATACCATTACAATCAGGAAGATACCTCATAATTAACCCTAGTGGTTTTTTTTTGTCTTTTACTTATTGTTCATTATCTATATTAGAGTGATTATTCTGGATTTGTGTTGCGTAGGGCCTTATTAAGGGGAAAACACTCTCTATGGAAAAAAAAATTCATATCCAGAATTCGAACCCGAGACATTTGGTTAAGAAACAAGTTGTCTCATCCACTATATCGTCACATCATTTGGTGGCACAATTAACCCGGCCTAGTTGAGTCAATCTAGCTCATATCTCCAAATGCTACAATTATCCCTTAGCATGTAGGTTTGGATAATGATGTGATATGTCATGGATGAAGTTGACTAAACCCTTGGTATGTATATAATGACTTAATTAGTTCTTCTCTTTTTTTCTAAAAAAACATTATTATATACAGTCTACCATTAACCTTGTGAAGATCATGCTACTTCATCCATGACATATCACATCATGACCAACCTTAAAGCATTGGTAAATGAATAGAGCCTGTTAAATAGGCAAGGTGGTAATAAATCTTGTATATGGACAGGATATTTGGCTAAATAAGTAACATAGGGTTCACCAATTCCACAAAGTAAAATAGTTGTCCTCTGACATAAAGGTGTTTTTAACTTTTCATTAAACTAGTAGCACTTTAATTATTTATTCACTAACTAATAGCGTCATCAGAATATTGTGGACCATGGAACACAATAGAGAGTTGATTTTAGAATAACTTTTCTCATACATGTACTAGTAGTTAATAATGGAGCACAAACAACAGTCAATTTTGAAGTGATATATTGTTATTTGAATGTAGCTTCGGATTATGCATGTCTATGTGATCTATTTTGACTTTAAAGAAACACCACCAAATCTTTGTACCTTTGATCGTTATATATTCTTCGTGAAACAATATATTATTGAAGATATAATCGAGTATCAATCAGGGTTGTGGTGGAATGGTAAGTACTTCTATATCTTTAACCAGTTCGAGTCCCTCTGTTGGATATGGAATTGTCTTTGTTAGGGAGCGTTTTACCTCAATATGGAACTTTCCAGGGTAAATCAGAATTTAGTTGGACCCTAATGTGAGTACCAGACAGGCAGACACCAAATGGGAAAAAAAATACAATCTAAGTAAATAAGAATTTGGCTCTCTTAACATATTTGTTATTTTTCTATATCCGTAATCAGATCTAAGAAAACAGAATTTGCAATTAAATAATAGCTTTAAATTAATTTTGAAATTAATAACCCTGCATGTTTGTAACATTAGAGTACTTTTGCCCTCCTTCAAACTTTTTTCTCTCTTTTCAACTTCTTTAACGTGGGATTTTTGTTTATACTCAACAAAGAGAAAGAACTAAGCATTCCATACACTAGACTGTGGAGGAAATCAATAAAAACTAGACTAACGTTTGGAAAAAATCAAATTGCGAACATGGAGCTATTATTAACATAATGTACCATGTGAACGAACAAAGATGACTTTGAGTCTACGCTCAAAAATAAAAGACTATTTCAAGCTTTTTCTCCAAATTTAACAAAAAAATGTTTCTATAAATGTATGGCATTAGAAGTGTACATATTTGTTCTTAGCCTTTCATAGGCTGCATACTTTTTTATGAGCAAGATAAGAAAATAAACTTGAAACTTGTTACATGTGTGCTTAAGTTTGAATGAGGAAATGGTAGGACTAATTGGAGAATAAAAACCTCCAAACGAGATAAGAATTTGATGAAGCATTACATCGATATCCAAATGAAAGAAGCAAAACAATGAATCACTACATCAGTATCCCTTGGTGACCTTTGTATAGTTGCATTCTAGGCACTAACTAAGTTGTACCACTACTATTTTGTGATTAACATTTTGTGGGTGGAGAATATTTCACTTTTTTATAAACTTGTAGAAAAATAGAAATAATAGGGAGGGTACACTTCACCTTTTCTACAATTTTTCTAGGATTGGCTACCTCAAATTCACGCAATGCATCATGAAGACAATATTACATTCCAAGTGCTCAACATGAGTCGAATAAGTTTTTTTTAAAAGAAGAAATATTTTGTTGGGTTGGTATGTTGGATACAATTGTTTGTTCACAATTTGAATTTTATTGTTTTAATTAAAGCGAGGGTTAACTTTGATCTTACAACTCTTTATACTCGATATTTCTTTCACTTACACTTTAACAACCTTAGCTTGTTTGTTGCTCTCTATTATTTCTCACTTGATCTCTTACTTTTTTCTTATTTTTGTTAACAACTAAAATATCACCTTTATTTATAGGTGGTGATGAAAGAATCTAATGAGAAATATTTACTATTTTCTTTTGAAATATTCCTAACTATATTTTTCTGGACTCGTACTAATTCTACTTATTTCTAGAACTAAAATTGTTCAACTCTTTAGAATTATTTAAACATTCTAGATTCTCCATTGTCTCGGAGATTAATTTGGTGATGCCTTTTTTTAACTCTATCTCTTGATTTATTCTTTATCGTCACTTTGAGCAATTCTCAAAACTTTGAAATCATCCTGATATTTAGTCACTTGTGAATCTTTTCTTTCATCGACTTTTTCTAATCACTACTCTTTGTATCTTCTTTCAAAGGTAGCCTATTAATAATGTAGACAATGGTATTCATGTTTTCTACCCAAAACCTTGTTGGTACATGCATTACACATATTTTTGCATATTTCTGCTAGATGTCTTTTTTTTTTTTTTCTAGCTACTCCATTTAATTTGTTTTGGCGTATTTAGACCAGTCAATTATCGCCTTACCATATCTTTTTGAAGATAGTCACTGAACTCACATGATGCGTATCTCCCCCTCCCCATTATCGTACATAGACATTTTTTATTCTCCTTCCAATAGTATTCTCCGTAGTATGTTGAAACTCTTTAAGATTTTATTTTAAGAAGTGAATTTACTAGTTAGTACCTTGTGAAGTAATCAATAAATGTTATCATGTATCAATATTTGTTGATGGTTGACGGATTTAATGGTCCAAATACACCTGAGTGCACCAATTTTAGTATCTCCTTGGCTTGATATATACTTTAATTTGGCGCTCTATATGAAAGATAATGTACTTTCCCATACTGGAATCCAACATAAGTAGGGTCTCTTCTAATCTCAAGCTGGGGAAGACCTTCTAATTTTGATTGGTTCATCATGATTGTTAGTTTGCTATAGCTCACGTGCATGTTATAGATCATATGTTCTATTACTCGGAGTTTTCTCCACATAAGTTATCTAGACTAACATGACATATATAGATTGACTCTAATATTCTTTTCTTCATGATTGACGAGATTGCAACTTTCAAATTTTGATATACTTTTACGTCATTCATCCCAAACATGATATAGTTGCCTGAGGTTGTTAGTTGCATCACATACAATAAGTTCTTCATACAAGGAATATGGTAGACGTTTTGAAGTTATTCTTGTCTTGAGTTTTTATGAGGCACGAAGTTGTGCCAATATGAGTTATTTGCAATTCTATAAATTATTTATTGTTACCACTACTCAACCACATTTATATTAATTCACATATTGAACATCTTCTTTATTTTTTATTGTCGATCAAGTAATTGAAGTATTCTGAATCAATAATTCAATCATGTTCATAATCGATTAATTTCTCACTTACAATTTCAAGTGCTAACTCATTTTCTCCATCAGATTGAGAGGTGATCTCTTCTAGTTGTTTTCTTTCTTCAACTGCATATGATGTATTTAAATGGAAAGCTTCTTCTTCGTCTTGCTTGTTTCAAGTATAAATGTCTATATTATCTTTAACTTTCGTGTACCAACAATCCCTAGCGTTATGCCCGCAATTATCAATTTGTAGATTGTTGAAATTTTGGTTTACCTGCTTGTTGACTCGCTAGCTTCTTTGATGTTGATTCTTTAAGCCTCCCCCTGGCAGTGAATCTCTCCTCATTCTTTCTTTGAAGCCTGGTCTTTTTCTTAAGATCACAGTATTACTTTAATCTTTTATAAAAAAAAAATCTTGATAATAGATAGATTCTCCAAGTCTTCTTCATTTGCCAACAAATTTTTCAATTCTGATAAAGTTGATTTTATGAGCCACCCGTGTATATTCATAATTGTGTCTTTATACTATGGCTTCGGATCAAGAATAATTATTCTTCTCATCCTTGTCTCTATAATTAATGATATTTTCTAGATCTGATCTTGATATTTTATCTCATAAAAATTTTTGTCTTTGAAAAATCATATTTTGATGTCAGATTGACAAAAGGTCATTTTCGAACTTTAGTAATTTCACATCATTCTTCTTTGTGAGAATTGTTGATAATGTGTCTCAATATTCTTTTTGTGTCTTGACGCTCTTAATCCTCTGTTGAGAACTCATTCTCAACTGTTACATTAAAAGTATACATAGTCTTTCCAGTTTTACCTTCCACTCTTTTGTTGCATCCATATATGTTGGTGGTGTGGTGTCTGAGACACCAATAATACTGCTTATTTTTTTACTGAAAAAATAATATCGCATCCTTATGCTCCACAATCTAAAGTTTCTTGCGTTGAACTTCTCAACGTTATTGAGGGTGCTTGCAAACCTTCCACTAATTAGTGCCTCTTGACTCATACTCCCTGACAATAGCTTGTAGGATTTCCCTTGAATTGCTAATCTCTCTTGATCCACGAGACTATGATACACTTGTTGAAATACTATTGGATACAATTGGTTGCTCATAACTTGAATTTAAAACCAAACATAATCAAACCACACTAACTATCGATTTGGTTTGGATTGCGGTTCGGTTTGATTTTTTAACCATAATCATGAACAACCCTAGTTTTGGATATCAAGTTGGTGATGACATTTTAACAAAATACATCAAGGGAAAACTTGTAGAAAAATCATAATAATACTTGAAATTTTGAGGCTTGTCTAAGACATTGTTCTTAAAGATATTTAGCAAAGGTATAATACATAAATGAGCCCTTTAACTTGGCTTCATTTCACATTTATGCTCTTCAACTTTGTGAGTGCACAAGTAGACACTTAAATTTGTATAAAGTTAAACAAGTAGACATAAGTTTTATGTGGCATAATACACGCAGGACACCATGTATGATGCAAATTGACATGTAGGATGTCATGTAGGATGCATGTGTCTATTTATTCAACTTTGTATAAGGTTTAAGTGTCTACTTGTGCATATCCAAAATTGAAGGACATAAATGTGAGTCAAAGCCAAGTTAAAGGGCATATTTATATATTATGTCTTTAGCAAATGGTGGTATTATCCTTCGCAATTTCACATGTTCTTTTGATATAAACTAGGAGCAAGTATAACATAAAGTAACAACTGTGCTGACCATTTGTAGTAAAAGCAGGTGAAACATATAATAACTAGTTAAAATTAGGCATAATATATAAACATGACTCTTAACTTGACTTCAGCTAACAAGTGACAATTATGACTTTTAACTTTGGGTGTGACAAACAGACACTTAAACTTGTATAAAAATTGAACAAATAGATACATTCATCCTACATGGCGTCCTACGTGACAATCTTGTGTCCTACGTGGCGTCCTACGTGTATTATGCCACATAGGACATGTGTGTCTACTTATTTAATTTTATATAAGTTTAAGTGTATACTTGTGCACACCCAAAGTTGGAGGGCATAAATGTCAGTTGAAGTCAAGTTAAAAGGCATATTTATATATTATGTCTTAAAATTATATGTACGAGGGACTTGAGAATATTTGACTCATTTGTTGGGGCAATTTACCTTACAACTCATTTCTCTTGCGCGCAAGTCAAATCCCTTTACTAGCCCTAAAAAGGATGATAAAGTAAAAGAAAAATATGTTTTCTTTTGAGATAATATTCACTTTCTTTAGAATAAATTTTAGTCAGAAAATTAATATTTTTCCAAGTTAATGAAGCCTTTTAAATAGTTGGAAGGTATGGTTTGAAAAACTTCAGCTGTGTCAAAGGTTTTCAATTCACTTTGAAGCCTTAGCAAGCTATTAACTTCATCTTGAAATCATTCCTCTAAAGAGAAACGAAGAAGATGGCGGTAACAAGAGAAGGTGAGACAGAGTCTTCACAGTTTACACCAAATACTGATCCATCAAACACAAAAGAGTTCTCCCAAACACTTCAATCTTTTGCTGAGAGTGAGAAAGTACAACTTTCTGTGTTCTCCCAAACACTTCAAACACCCGTGGCTTCTCAGAGAAGGCGCGATTGGGTACTTAATGTGCCCGAACCACCAGGACTGTTATCTAATCTGAAAACTTCATTGAAGAAAACACTACTCTTTCCTCTTGAAAACAAGATTCAATGCCTTGGAAAGCATCCTGTTCCTACACTCGTTTCGATTCTCAACGTTATATTTCCACCACTTTCTTGGTGTAAAGAATATAATGTCACAAAATTCAAAAGGGACATCTTGGCTGGTTTAACTCTTGCAAGCCTTTGCATCCCTCAGGTAACTTAATTAACTAAATTTCCACTAATAACATCTGTCCTGTTTCAATATTGATCTTTTCGTTATTCATGTAGAGCATTGGCTACGCGACTCTTGCAAAACTTGATCCTCAATATGGCCTATGTAAGTGATTCTTTTATACTAGCTAAATGGTGTTATGAAATTAGACGACTAAAACATAATATTACTAACAATTAATTCCTCATCAGACACAAGTGTTATTCCGCCACTTATTTACGCTATGATGGGGAGTTCAAGAGATATAGCAATTGGACCAGTTGCTGTTGTTTCACTACTCTTGTCCTCAATGATTCCGAAACTTGAAGATCCTACCACTAATCCTATTGCATATCGAAAACTCGTGCTTACTGTTACCTTCTTCGCGGGTGCTTTTCAAGCTGTTTTTGGACTACTTAGGTAATATAAGTAGATGTTTACCTCCTTGATTTCTTCGTGAGTTTACCTGATCTTTTGAATAGCTTGATAAAAATTCTCACTGGTTAATTACAGGTTGGGATTTCTGGTTGATTTTCTGTCACATGCTGCTATTGTTGGTTTTATGGCTGGTGCTGCTTGTGTGATTGGACTACAACAGCTCAAATCACTGCTTGGGATTTCAAATTTTACAAACAAGACAGATATTATCTCTGTCTTGACTTCTATTTGCAAATCAATGCATACTGTAAATTCAATTTGTTCCTTTTTTCTCTTTCTCAATTACGTATATTAGATATATATAAGATCAGCTAATTTTAATGTTATGTTTTTTTTTTTTTTTGGCAGTTGAATCCTTATAGCTTTATAATTGGGAGTTCATTTCTGATCTTCATCCTTTCTACCAAGTACTATCTGGCAAGTAACTATATCCTTTTTTATAGCTGTAGTTTCACTCACCGTATTTTTGAAGCGGAATATAAATTTAGCAAGAAAAATCTTAAAGGTTAACTCATAAAATTTAAATTCTAAATCCGACTCTGATCTTATCTGCACTCTTTATCCATCCCAGACTGAATGAAGAAGGTCAACTTTAGTGGATTAAATGAAAAGTTGTGATAGTATTGGCGTAAGTCTTAAAAAGTTGTAGAAAAAAAATGCTAAAAGCAGAAATACTATCAAAAGTTGTGATAATTTAGTTGTTTCGAATAGGAGTAGGGACAGAGTTACTTACGAGTTGGAATGAATCATTAATCTTTGTTTAAATTTTGTATTTTTATTTAAAAATCATTATATATTGTGAATATATGTGGCAAATTTAGAAGGCAGAACCCATAAACTTTAATGGGTCGTTTGATACACACGATAAGGTGGAAATTTCAAGATTAAGTTTGAGATTAAAATTATACTTTGTTTGGTTGAAAGTATAAATTTAGTCTGAGATGAATTTATACATTCAACCAAATGTGTAGGTATAAATTTAATCTCAACCTCAATTCTGGATATCCCAACTTATCCCACTCAACTTGATATTATTAGTCCTGAAATTATAATCAGGAATTCAGGACTATAATCCTCGAACAACTTTGTCTACGACTCAAATGACCACAAAATTAAATTCTGGCTTCGCTTCTGAGCATAAAATATTATCTACCATGTGATTTGGTCTATACTTAAAAACATTTATCGTTTTTTGAACACCATGTTGATATTTTCAGGCAAGAAAGTACAAGAAACTGTTCTGGTTAGCTGCAATGGCACCACTGCTGTCTGTAATAATGTCAACATTACTTGTTTTCTTGACAAGAGCTGATAAACATGGAGTTAAGATAGTGAAACACATCACTGGAGGGTTGAACCCAAGTTCACTCCATGAATTACAATTCAATTGTCCACATACTGCTGAAGCTGCCAAAATTGGGCTAATTGTTGCACTTGTCGCACTCACGGTACGTTATGATTGAAGCGTTGTTTTATTAAGGTTAAGATGTTTAAATCTGAATATATATCTAAATATTAAGAGTTGTCTACTAAAGATTGTTTGTTTTTTCAATAGTAGAATGTGCAAAAAAAAATCATATTTATTTAAAATTTAATAAAGTACTAAATTAATTTAATATTAATTGATAAAATCTTTTCCGTTTCTAAAATTATAAGGTTGTTGATGGTGGTGATGACTAGTGGTTGATGGTTGTGAGTGTCGATTTGAGATGGTATTGACTAATGGTGGTGTTCTAGTGTTGATAGTACTAACTGGTTGATAGTGGTGACAATTAAGAATATAATAGCGGTAGATGATAGTGATAGTTAGTGATGGTGGTAAATGATGACAGACAAAGCTGGCGATAGTGATACTAAATGATAGTGGTGATCATTGGTGGTAGTTATTGTGGTAATATAAGGTGGTTATTGTAAACGATGACTAGTGATTGTGACGGTTGAGCTTAGTTATTGTAGTTTATTAAATTTAAAAAAAAAAAAGATTCTTAATTATGTTGAACGTACAGGAAGCTATTGCAGTTGGACGATCTTTCGCTACTATGAAAGGATACCGTCTTGATGGAAACAAGGAAATGCTGGCTATGGGTGTTATGAACATTACTGGATCATTAACTTCTTGTTATGTTGCAACTGGTCAGTCTTTTATTTACTTATTATTATTATAATTTACAAATAATAATGTTTATAATTGTTCAGTAATTATATTTTCCTTCATATTTTTTTAACTTCTTTTATTACTTATTAAATTGCTTCCAACTTGTTACTTACCAAAGTTTGTCTCATCCCAACTTCAATGAAATGCATAATCGAGATGATTTAAATGTAAAATTGAAAAATATAATAGGAGTATTTTAATGATATAGCAAACATGTATTATATATTTAATAATCATAGTTATATTTTTTTTAAATTACATTTTATATCTATACTTCACTTTTTCTAGCATCTCTCCCAATCTCGCTCACCCCTCTCTTCCCTCTCTCCCTTTCTCGTCCCTCTCTCACTACCTTCTATCCCTCTCCCTCTTGCCTTTCTCACTACCTTCTTTCCCTTTCTCGTCCTTCTCCCCCCCCCCCCCCCCCCCCCCCCCCCCCCCCCCCCCCCCCCCCCCCCCCCCCCCCCCCCCCCCCCCCCCCCCCCCCCCCTCCCCCTCCCCCCCCCCCCCCCCCCCCCCTCCCCCCTCTCTCTCTCGATCGCTCACCCCTCCCCCCCCTCCCCACCTATCTTTGTATTCTATATTTCATTGTATGATACTCCATAGCAAGACATACAATTCAGGGAATGAATAAATAGGAGGGAAATACTTGTAGCAATTGTATCACTCTAATGGTTATATCAACCTACAATCTTGTATTATCTTGTATTTTTGTATTGTGAATGAATGTATGCAATACAAGAGCGAAAAAGTACAAGAGATACAATTTAGTCACGCTCAATGTTTATATCAAATTACATTAGTTACCTAAATTAAATAATAAATGGAGGTGATAATAAATGTTAATTAACCATAAATAGTCATGATCTTGTAGAAACAAGTTGGGGTAGGACCTTTTGTTTCTTTTCTATTCTTTGTTTTCAGTGTATAGTTGAAAATGTCAAAAATATTATGGGAACTTACATAAGTCCCACTAATTTAGAAGCTAATTTCTTAGATACACTCTAGTTTGCAATATTATGTATCTTATCAGATTTTGGTGCGTCCAGAAACATGTATCTCAGGATACATGGGGTCAAAATTAGGTGTAATTTGTTCTAGATTCATTGTATCTCAGTGGATTCGCATGTATTTGGGATACATACAATCTCCCTCGCCTCTCTCTTATTTATCTGGTATCCCAGATACTTGTGAATCACACCAAATACATACAGATACATGTATCTAATGTGTATCTAGTCATGCGATTCGCATGTATCTAGGATACATAACGAATCTTCCTCGCCTCTCTCCCTATTTTAGTATATCTGATAATAAAAATACATGTATTTAAGTGTATCTTCCTCAATAAATGGTAGGGAAGTCTTAATAAGTGGAAAGCTACATAATATTTTGAAAATATATATAATAACTGTATATATAGTTGTAAAGTATGTCTAATTATGTAGTTTTTCCAAATATTACATGATTGACAATGTACTAAATGCTGCATGCAATTGCAGGGTCATTCTCAAGAACAGCAGTGAATTTCAGTGCTGGTTGTGAAACAGCAGTGTCCAACATAGTGATGGCTATAACAGTGCTTATATCACTTGAATTTTGCACTAGGCTATTGTACTTCACTCCAGTAGCCATTTTAGCTTCTATTATTCTATCTGCTTTGCCTGGACTCATCAACATAAGTGAAGCTAAATACATATGGAAAGTTGATAAGATGGATTTTCTTGCTTGTGCTGCTGCTTTTCTTGGTGTCCTTTTTGTATCTGTTGAGATTGGCCTTCTCCTTGCGGTATGTAACTTTCTTCTTCAATTTTGTACAAGTTTAATTTGTGTTTAGAAAAAAGTAGTATTTATATATCCGATATACAATATTATACATTTAGGGGTGGTTTGGTAGCTGGTTAGGAGCTATATTGTTTGTGTATTGAATCACATGCATAACTAATATCATGTTTGGTGGCAGTTTTTTGCTATGTATAAAACTAAACACACCTAATATTGTATTTGGTTAACAATTTAAAAACTCGTATAATATAATTTTGAGGAAATATGTGTATAATTTTATTCATGATAAAAGATGAAATAATCAATACATCAATAATTAAATCATGCATAGCTAATCCCTAGATATATAGATTAATACATAACTGTAAATAATGTATCAATCTTGTATAAAAATGTATAATGATACTCTATAAGAGGTGTTTATACACACTTATATATTTGTAAAACATTTTACAAACTTATATATAAAAATTGTGTTTCGCCTCTTACGAAATCCAACCCATGGAAATCGATCCGAAATGGGTCAAAAACACCACCAGATAGCTCAAATCTGAGCCGAATAACTTTAAATTTTAACCACAACTTCATAATGCCATCCTCAATCATCAATTTGTAAAAAAAATTCAACTAATAACAAAATTCTTTTGTCAATTTCAAGCTTTTAAAACCTCCACAAATGGTTTTTTTTTTTAATTTTCCATCTTAATTGATCCTATAATATTTAAATCTGTGATGACAAACATGAATATCACTCTCAATAAGTTTTAAAGCATCAATAACTAGAAATCATAATCACAAAGTAAGAAACTATTAAATATGTCACAATATTTATGCGATTAAACTTTTGAAATATGATCGATCTTCCTAGTTTTTACATGTTAAATTTTATTTCAGGTTGGTATATCATTTGCAAAGATAATTTTGAACTCAATCCAGCCTGGGACAGAAAAACTAGGAAGGCTTCCAGGAAGTGATTTGTTTGGAGATATGGAACAATATCCCATAGCTACAACAACTCCTGGGGCTCTTATTGTTAGAGTCAAATCTGCTTTGCTTTGTTTTGCAAATGCCAACTTTATTAGAGGAAGGTATGCCCTCAAAATTATAAATAACCATATCTTTTTAGTGACTGTCAAATAAGCGGGTTGTATTAAATTTTTACAAATTAAAATAGATAGAGTCATATATAATATGCTTAAAACTAGTCAAGATGGATAGATCAATTGGGGCTTAACAATGGGTTATAACCCCTACTCAAATCATTTTTTAATAAAATAAATTTCTTTAATTACCAAATCAAACTAACAAAAGCATTATCTTTTATTTATAGTGTTGTTATTATATTCTAAGCAAACCCCAAAAAATTATTTACAATATTTTGATATATTAACTTTAATTGTATTATTTGAGCAATATAGGTTGCCCAAATTGGCCAACTTTAAAAATGGACTAACTTGGTCTATAATCAAACATTTGAGTAGGTTGGGTGAGTTACATTTTCATGTATTAAAATTGACACTATATAAATATGTTCGATAACTTGGCTATAATTGACATTTATGTTCTTTAAATTTGGGTGTGCTCAAGTAGACACTTAAACTTGTATAAAATTGAACAAATAGATATGCAAATTTGTCATACGTACATTACACTTTTGTGTCCTACGTGACGTCCTACATGTATTACGCCACAAGTTAAAGTGTCTACTTGTGCACCTTCAAAGTTGGAGAACATAGATATCACTTGAAGCAAATTTAAACGACATATTTATGTATTATGCCTATTAAAATTTGACACCCTTACTCCCATTCTATGCAATCGAACAAGTTAATTATGTTATGAGTATATTATTCTGTTTGTCTTTTTTCTCTTATATCTATTGACTCTAACAAATAAAGGATTTAGCGGCAACAATATAATTATCGTTATATTATATTTAGTGGTAATAATAATTATGAGTATTTATAACCAACACTTTATATATATATATATGTGTGTGTGTGTAGTTGAAGGCTTTAACGACTTTGAATGTAATGACATTAACTCAAATACTGCTAAATGCTTTTGCGGAAATAAATATTGCCACTAAAAAAAAAAATATTACCACTAAATATCTCTTTTGTAGTAGTGTGATCCTAATGCCTTTAATTTGTTGTTTATTATCCAGGATATTAAACTTAGCACTGGAAGAACAAGATGAGGGTGTCATGGATAGTGCTAATCAAGATAGAGTGCAACTAGTTATTCTTGACATGTCAAGTAAGTATTGTCCAAGTTAAAGCTTGTTTGGTGTAATTTATGATGGCATAAGTTATTGTCTATATATAGTTCTTGAAAAAGCTTCTTGACTAAAATGTTAATGGATGTAGATTTGCTCAATATTGACACATCTAGCATAGCTGCTCTTGAGGACCTGCAAAATGACCTAGAATCAAATGGAATGCAGGTGACTAGTAATCCTCTTCAATTATATGTCTAATTCTTGAAAAAGAAAAAATGAACAATAATAAGTATGTGTGGTCAGACCTCTCTATAAAATTCACCCTCTATAACAACATTTCTCAATAACAGCGTCAAGTTTTCTTTGAAACCAATTTGACATGTTATATCTATAATAACATTTCGTTGTAGCAACCAAAAAATATCTTAACAAATGACGTTGTTGAATATACACAACATGAATCAATTAATGTTTATGTTTGTTTTGCAGTTGGCACTAGCTAACCCAAGGTGGCATGTGATACACAAATTAAGGCTAGCCAATTTTTTGAAGAAAATTGAAGGGAGGGTCTTTTTGACCATTGGTGAAGCCATTGAGGCATGTTTGACTAGTAAGAACATGCTTCCTATTTGAAACTTGTTGTTTGATCTGCCAATGTTAGAACACCACAATATTCGTCTTTTTGAAGTTAATGTTCTCAATGGTGAATCGATCAATCTTTGATTCTCCTTTTGTGTGTATATATTCAAGAGGACAATAATAAAAAGGAGCTAATAGTATTATTGCTCCCTGTCATGTAAGAACGAATTAAGTTGTGGCGTTCAATCTTAGCTTGGATTGAACATTATGATATCATGTTATAATATATGTGTATGTTTGAAGTTTCAATCTGTTATATATGCTTTGAATACTGCTCAGTGTGAACTTTTGTTGAACATATTGCTATACTTTCACAGTGACAGAGCATATATATAAGATCAAAAACCATATATCTGAATGCTATTTTGAACTCTGATGTTGATCAATAGGCTATTCAACATGGGCAAAACTCCTTGAAATCATCTATCATAAAAAATTAAATCAAGTACACTCCCTAACTACTTTGGTTCAATCATACAACCAAAATAGGAAAAACAAAAGAAGAAAAATGGTAAAAGTTCCTTTTATTGAAATGAATATGCAAAGACAGCATACTTTTGCTCATTGTGGCATTGTACAATACAATTGTGACTCATGAATCTCTCTGTTTCAGTGATCTTATCCGAATTATTGTCTTTAATAATACTAGAGCAGGAAATAAAAAACAAATACAATTTACATGGCTTTAAGGTTGAGCAAAGTTGGCACTGAGAGACTTTAAGGTTGTCTTTCACCATTCTTGCTAGCTTCATCAACAGGACCAGAATTTTCACTTACTGTTCCTATGCCAAAACTAAATCCCATACCCATACAAAATCACATTCCAATGCCACCATTTTATTACTATAATTGCCACCATATCCAGTACTGCCTTCTCCTTCATCATAACCAGAACCACCACCATTCTCATCATTAGTATTTCTACCTCGTCCTTGTCCGCCACCTCCTCCACCACCACCTCCACCACTACCTGATTTTGGTCTTAGCTAGTGCTTTGAGTATATCACGGTCAGCATCATAAAGCCTTATGTGTGTTATCTTCTGTAATTGCAAAAAAGCAACCAAGTCTGCAGGTGAAAGCAAATTGGAAACATCTGACCTATGTCCACTCCCACATATGGCTCATTTTTGTCTTGCTGCATTTTTATCTCTGCAACACATTAAGAACCATATTCATAAGAAAGAAAACACAAAACCAAGAAACCCCACAAAAAAAAAAGACGTTTTTTTTTTCCCAAGATTGTTTCAAATATGTTACCTAGTACAAAATTTGAACTTGATGTGGAGATGAAGTAGCAACAGAAGAGAACAAAGAAGAAAGGAGGGAACTTTTTAGTATTTGCCATTAAAGAGAAGCTTGAGGTTTTCTTGTGTCATCTTCTGTTTCAGGTTCAGGTAGGGATTGCGTTATCTTGGGAAATTTTTTTGCTGTTACTAATGAGAGGGGCAATTGACAAAAGGGATTTTGACTTGCAAGATCTAAATTTGAAGTAAGCTATAAGAAAAGAAACAAAAGCATATTAATAATTCTTGCAAGTAAAATGGACTTTAAGGTAGCTTTTGCTGCATTATTTTCGCAAATACTATGATCAACTAATGAGACTCAATATGAGGGAGTAATAAAAAGTTCTGCGAAGATAAAAAGATTGTAAATAAAAACAAGATTTTTACTGGAACACTAGGCTACTACTTGGAATTCAATTCTTTAGGATGCTTCTCAAATTCCAGAAACCTGACTTTGCACTTGTGTAATGACTGGAGTGACCCCATCAAAGTTTTCTTTAGAGAAAGGTGAAAAAAGTAAAAAAGGGGTAAAATAAAAACATGTGGAGGGAGAGGCATTGGCTGGCCGACACAAAAAAGAACTCTAAGACATACACAACAGCTTTTCTATTAAAGCTATTTCAGAAATAAAATACAGTGACCTTTATTTTTGGTACTTGAGTTTTCGATTTCTCAAGTTCAAGTATATGGCTTCTTAAGTTGCATGATCTTATCACAGCCAGATTACAAGAGAAGATTTCCTTTTCTCTCAGAACTATGTGGTTCCAAGTACATAGCTGAGAATCAAGCTCAAGCATTGCTCAAGTGAATTCATGAGTTCAACCTAGAGTCAAGTTGATAATGAATTGACCAAAACAGGACAAAAGAAAGCTAGGATGCTTTAAGGTCACTTGGATAAAAAGTCTTTAGAATCCTAATGCACAATTAAAAACAGTGATGCAACAGAAACTCAAGATTACAACTACAAAAAAAAAGGTTTCAATATATTTGCAGCAAAGCTATCTCGAGAAATTATCCTTTAGTTTGGGTCAAGCAAGCACCGGCAGTAGACACTGTTTAAGATGTTCTAAACTTATCAGTTGTATGTAGGAGAATCCCATTTTTTATTATTAATATGATGTACAGTTATTCATCTAATTAAGAGTCATACTATTCTTGTAGTAAGAAGTCTTATGATTGTCATGTTATGGCTCACCTTTTCAAGTCACATTTGCTAGCCCTATGTCAATTGCCATAGAGTCTATGTAAGTAATAGTTGTGCGCTTGTTGACAGGTGTAAAAGGCAGGAAGTGCACTTCTTGAGTCTTACCTCTAGCCTAGAAAATAAATATAAAAACTCAGGTGTTAGTCAGTCAATGCACTTCTCTGAACATGAAAGTTGCTAATGATTCCTACCAGAAATGACAGGATGAAATTGCCTCTAGCTCGGAATATGTATGAAATAAGTGAAAGTAGGATCCACAAGCGAAAATTAGGAAAGATAGAAGAAATGCAGCTAACTGGTAATACAACATTATTTTACAATTATACAGCACCAGAGGTGGACGTATCCATAAAGAAGCAATTAACTAAAACAGGACTTCTATCAGAAATTTTTAGCAACCCATGATATCTTTCATCAAATCTAACTCTTTCTACCACTAAAACTTTACACCAATCACAAAATTTCAACTAGGTTCACTTTTGAGCCCATCGTAATGGAAGTTCCAAAAAAGTAGTTACTAATACTTAATGGCATATGGGTAGATTTTATACACAAGGAATTTGAACAGTACAAGTCTAATAATATTAAGTTTTTCCACTAATTATGCAAACTGAAACCTATCAATCTATGAGGTAAAGTATAAGTTATTACTAAAAATGTGGTAAGATGAAGTCGTGTGTTACCTCTTATGGACATCCCTGAACATGTCAATCAATCTTAAGCAAACCAAAAAACAAGTCTCCTGAACAATCAGTTTGTCAACTCCAGAAGTGGCAACTTTTACTTTCATATCTTGACATATCATGAGGCATTCACAAGCTTTGTGCGTCGAGTTACGGGATCAACTTCTACTCGAAGCCCAAGTCTAGCAAGTTCTGGAACATCTACAGTTCCTTGAAGCTCCAAATCAGTAATAGCCCCTTGGTTTTCTGCATTCCCTTCCAATAGGTTTCGCACACACCAGATTCCCCACTCCCTTAAGAAAGGATTATCTTCATCTATAACACACTGTTGTAGCAGTAAAAGGATCCCATTTTTATCCCTAATCTCATCTTGGACGTACCTTCGCCTATAAGCACAATTCCCAATGATGGAAACAATATCTCTCCGGAAACCTTGGTATGGACAACACCTAAATGAAGAAGATATTATCCCCTCCGTTATCTGATCCTGCTTCATTGCTTTCCTAATTGTCGTTGGAGGTTCAAGATCCCGAAGCAAGTTCAAAAGAAATTCAATAAGCCCAGAGGAAACAAGTACGTCCACGACATCCTTTGAACTTTCTTCCTTAGAGCTTGTCATGTGATCAGAAGCGCAAATATCTCTCAAGATGGTGAGAGAGTATCCTAGAACATCAATAGGAGCAAACCCCACCGGAAGATCACTTTTCCCTCTTATTGAAAAGTCAACGACCACAAAAGCACTCTTCAATATCCCAAAGATACTTAGAGCAAAATCATGAGAAACAACAATATGCTCTATTTGGTCATTCACGATTTCTGAAAGTATACTCAACAGATAAGGCTGCTCAATAACAAATTGATCAGTTGCATGTGTAACAACACCATTGTTCTGAATGGAAGGAAATGAATGTAATTTGAAGAAAATTGATGAGATGTAAGAGCCCTCAATGCAAAGTTTTGAGAGTAACAACTTTAACCAAACTTCTTTAAGATCAACTGCAAAAGAGTATGAAAGCATAAGCTTACCATAATAATCAAATAACAAAAGTTTTGAATATATCAGAAGTTACAAAATTCACTGATCTTTACCAGCTGATGCAGTCCGCAAAATTTCTATCAGAATGGGAAACCCTTGTTCTGAACATAAATCTGTTAGCAGTCCATCCGTACCATCACAGCAAGTGTAAATGACCATACATAAAGGATCACATATTTCCCGGCTTCTAACTCTAGCAATCTTCAAGAACTTATGAGGAAACAATTGGTACCACACGTCACATTGACGTTCTCCCCCACCCACTGAGTAGTTTCCTAGAAGTTGCAGCCCAACTCGAATAATCATACAATCAGGATCAGGAGTAAGTCCTACAGATGTAATAACATCCACAACAATTTCAACTCCTCTTTGTTGAAGAAACTCATTCTGATTTCTTATTTCCCCAGCACACAGATTTCTAAGTACCTTAAGAGACGATAAAAGCAGCTGACGGTAAGAGTTAGATGACAGAGACTGGCAGAGATGGAGGACAGTGGTGACAACATTCTTGGACGACAGATCTAACCGTCCACCCTCCTCCTTGGCAAGTTCTATCAGCTTCTCGAATGCCGTTTCTAAAGAAGATGAGTTTGACACAAGTAATAATTCTTTGGCAACATTTTCCGGGATTGTAACCTCTGCTACAATTTTATCATCTACCGTAAGCTCCGGTATAACTTTATCATCCATTATCTAAAAAGGAATGCAGAAATTTGATCAAATAAATGATAAGGGTCAGTTCGCTAAAACAACATTTATTGCCTTCTGGTGGACTATAAACACTTGAAAAAGTGATGGAGAACTGCATATTGTATTGCATTTGTTGGGTTTCATTTTTTTTTCAGTTTTTTCGGTTTTCGGTTCTTGCATTTGTTGTACAGAATACCATTTCGGTTCGGTTTCACAATTCACACACTAACTAAAAGCGAAAATAAAAAAAATAAAAAACGGAAGAAGAAAATATAAATCAAGAAAACAAAAAATAATCATATATCATACCTGGACTGGTTGGCTGCTGCTGGTCGCGGCGGTCGGCGGGAGGTGCGGCGGCGCACTGCTGATTGCTGAAAAGTTGACAGTGATGACCTAATTTTTATTTTGTTGGCCTATAATACTTATTATTTAATACTCCCTCCGTCCCTTTTTAGTTGTCCACTTTAGAAATGGCACACAGATTAAGGCAACAATGATTAGCACAGTGAAGTTACAATTTTACCCTTATGACAACTTTTCACTTCAAAATTACAACCACTTATTTGAATTAAAGTGAAATAAATTGGAGGGAAACAACATACACTTTTACAATTTTCAAAAAGTGTAAATAAGGGTATAATAGGAAAAAAATTGTTGTCTTTTCTTGATTTGTCAAAATGGACAAGTAAATAGGGACATCCAAAAAAGGAAATATGGACAAGTAAAAAGGGACGGAGGGAGTATTAATAATTAATATAATATTAATATATATTATAATATAATATATTTCGGTTATACCGAAAAATACAAAATACATACCGAAAATCGAATTGAAATATCAAAAATGTGAAAACATATATTGAAAACCAAAATACCGAAAAAAATCGATTTTCACCATAAAAAAAAACTATTTGGAAATTTTACAAACAAACTTTCAAAAGAATTAAATACAAGGATAATATTGTCACGATCCAAAAAAGGACGTGATGGCACTCGTCTTATTCCACCAAAACAAGTCAACCTAAAACTCAACCCTTACAATAAAATGCGGAAATTTTTATAATCAACTCAGCAATACCCCAAAAATCTGGTTGTCACGTGTACAAGCCTCTAATGTGTTATAACAGCATTGAAGAAAAAACAAGTTCAATGACATTATTTCTAGAATAGAACAAGATCATAATTAAGGAGAAAGAAAGTCCGCTGAAATGAAAAACAACTACCTTACAAACCTCCATAAGAAGCCTCAGACAAGGAGAAGAGAAAATATCAAGAAAGTCCGGACTAGTAACCTACAAAAAAATGTAGTAGCAAGGGGTGAGTACCAACCACACGGTACTCAGCAAGTAAACTTCTAAACACAAACTAAGGGGATAGAATACGGGTACTCCTTACACCCCAACCGAACCTCCACAACTACAACCTACATAAAACCAACCCAAACTAACAGTTCACAATTTACAAGCACATATCTCAACAACAACATTCTAACAATCACATATTCTCAACAACAAGCTCCATATTCATCAATCAAAGTTCCACAAAAAGACACTTACAATATCAGCAACACACAAGATCAAGTTCATCAAATAGAGGTAATCAAATATCAAGTACTTCCAACCATCAATAAAACAGATACTCATCAAGAATGAAGTATGTCATGGGATGCAATGCAATATGACACCATGAAATGATATGCCTCAGAATACCAAGTACTCTCTCAACCGTATATACATGATACTCCTCGAAAATACATCGAGAGTTCATGACCCATGGGGGACTCACGAGGTCCATATACCGACACGGAGGATCTCCACGTGTCTGTGCGGACTATCTCCACGCACTATCATAAATCAAACAAATTTCGCACGGACGATCTCCACGTGCCCAAATTATAATCTTAACATCTCACCATCCCCAGCACGGACGATCTTCACGTGCCCAACTTATACTCAATCTCATGTCAATGCATGTGCAGAATATGATTTCAATAAAATGGATGATGCATCTCAATCAAATATCAATATGATATGTAGTCACCTTAGCTATCACCAGTATACGGGTTAAATAAAGAACACAATCACACATAATAAATCAAGTCAATATATAATATCAGTTAATGCCCATATGCTTTGGCATTCTCGGATTACAATCCGCATTCTATAGTAATAAACTTTCCCTTTATACACCGGTACTCGTACTAATGCCCATCACAAACAATTCTCAACACATCACACACAAAAGATTAATCACATTGCCTTTTATTATCCCTTTTTCATCTTTAGAATTAATTAATGTGGACAAGTCAACCCATCACCAAGTCTCATTACACCCAAACATATATTACAAGGAAATACACGAATTACATACACTTAACAAGGGTTTAGAAATTCACTTGCCTCAAATAGTGGAACAATCACTTTGGGACTTGAATTTTCCCTTTTGTTGGACTTCCAAATCAATACAATCTATTCAAATAGATAACCATAGTAAGATTTTGAAACTAACAACACCCATATTACTATAGGTCTAGCGTAGACCCAAAATCTCATACAAACCTAAAATCAAGTTCCTAAATTTTGATGTCCATTAACATGTTAATTCTCATGTTTTTTTCAAATTTCAAGGCTAGGGTTAAGTTTCAATATATCAAACCTTGAATCATAATGTAATAATCTTAAGAAAATTCTTAACGGAAATATGGATAATAAATTACCAAGATAATATGTTAATTCACCGTAACTACCAATTGGAAAACTGAAACCCTTTAGAACTAATCCACTCACACTTATTACCTATCTCCCAATTCACTATCTCATGATAATGCAAAGATAAACCCATAAATTAATTCTTTTGTCTCATAGGAACCTAACAAGAACTTCAACCTACGCGAACAACATACATATACAAGTAATAGCCATTCCTACTAACCAATCATAATCACCACAAGTGCTACTAGGTAATGATTACCAATTCACAATTTTCTTTTCATCAAACAGAAACCTTACCTCAATTATCCATGATGCCTTTTGGTAAATGTGTGCCCGCCGCAACAGTTTTCCTCTTTTCGTTCGTGCTTTGACTCTCAAAAATGCCAGCCTCATTTAACTCTAATTTACTCGTATATATGGGCCAAATGGTACTGAATATTCAATAACTCATGGACTTGGCCCATTAATTAGTAACTAAAATACTGATTTGAAATTATCCATTAATTAAATAATAATAATAGATACTCAGATACTTTAAAATTTCCAACCAACTTCACACGCTAATTATACATGATTCGGGTCAACTATCGAGAGGGGTAAAACGATAATTTTATATAAAGAAAAATCCAAAAATGACGTTTTGGGTCATTACAAATATAGGAAAAATTTAATTTACATTTCTTGATTTAGTAAGATGGACAACTAATACGAGACAATCAATTTTAATATAATGATCAACTAATATAAGACTAAGAAAGTAATAGAAAGTTCTCACAATATAATGATCAACTAATATTGGACAGGAACCGAGGAAATTGTAAAAAGTTTTGCAAAGATAAAAGATTGTCAATAAAATCCAGATTTTTACTTAACAGTACTAGGCTTCTTCTTGGAATTCTTTGGGATGCTTCTCAAATTTCAGGCTGGCTATCAGAAACCTGACTTTGCATTTGTATAATGACTGGAGAGACCCCATCAAAGTTTCTTCAGAGAAAAGGTGAAAAGAAGTTCTAAAAGGTGGAAAATGAAAACACATGAAGGGAGAGGCATTGGCTGACACAAAAAAGAACCCCAAGACAAATACACAACAACTTTTAAAAACTACGGGCCATAAAATTCAAAATAATTATATATTCATATCTCAATTCAAGTAATTCAAGAAACACTCATTCTCTCAAAAAAAAAAAAAGTTACAGCCCATACCTCCTTTCGTTAGATACAAAATCAGGATCATATACAGTATTGGTATCATTAAGATTGATAATTATACATTGTATAGGTATCATTAAGGTTTCTTGTTCAAAAATTGTTCATTAATCAATGATACTATAATAAAAAGGAGCTAATAGTACTATTGCTCCCTGTCATTGTAAGAACGAATTAAGTTGTGGCGTTCAATCTTTAGCTTGAATTGAACATTATCATATCATGTTATAACATATGTGTATGTTTGAAGTTTCAATCTGCTATATATGTGAGTCAATTTCGCGTACATTGGGGTTCAGTTACATACATCTAATGCCAGTTTAACGCTCCTTAGAATGATAGCTAGCTTTTCACTTGGCTCGAATCAAAGAATATCAGCTGAAATTTATTCATTGAGAGGTACAAACATTTACAGAGAACTCCACAACTTGAAGAATCAGTAACCAAAGAATACAGAATCGTTAACTTAGAACCAAGTGAATTTTCCATCAACAGGCACATAGGGGACCAAAATAATTCCTCCAGGCATTTTCCAAGAAAGTTAACTTGTAGGTATCTATGCACCCCTTATGCTTGAATGATCCGATAAATGAGAGAAGGATCGATTCATGTTGTTCATCGGAAGAGAGTCTGCGAATGCTTTAGTAAAGTATTCAGAGGCTTGTTTTGAGCTTTACACAACAAGTTCCTCACACCTGCAGTCACCTAATGAATAGTCCAATAATTCCAAAATCTAAAGTCAGAAAATGAACTAATACCATCATGCATATAGTAAAGAGTTAACGAAAAATCAACCTTTCCCAAACTTTGTCTTGCATAAGGAACAGTTCTTTGATATCCAATAGCACTTGTCGATGGAGGAGATTTCCGGCTTGTTTCTTCTCTGCATGGAAATTTCCCTCTGCTACTACTCCTTGTTGTTATTGAGGAAGGACTACTCTGCCACTTATCGATAGGAGAAGTTGGAATATTATGCTGATAAGAAACAAAAAAAAATAACCTCATAAGTTTTATTTTCTTGATCACATAAAAGGTCGTGTATTTAATTTGATCAATATGCATACATACCACTTGGCTTCTACTTCTTGTAGTAATGCTGGATGTGCCTTGACAGTTCCCAATTGACAAATCTGGTAGACTTGATTCCTAACAGTAGAAATGAATCGCGATTAAGCAAAATATAATCAAACTTGGAAATGGTTTTGCCACGATAAGATAAGTTACAAAACATACAAGAAATAGAACTGTTGCACAATGTTTTAGGACTTCCAAATTCATCCGAACATCGTCTAAGCTCCTGCCATTCACGTTAAACAATCCAAATTAGGATCCATTTTCATGATTTTTTTACCATAAAGTTCAAGCTTTTGAGTCTAACCTGTGTTTTTGCTCCCCGAGATCAAAGTAAGCTGCTAACGAAGCCATCTACAATAACGAATAATTTAAGAAGCAATAGTCAAAATTGAACTTTATATTGAGTGAAATGTACATGGTATACCTTCATGTTTCCAGCTCTTTTACCAAATTTCTCAGATAAAACACCTAAGGAATCGATAATTCCAACAGGCACAGGTGCAGGGCAACCAATTTCAGCGAAAGCTGCCTTAATACGAACACAATCGAATCTCTGTATGTTATGACCTGCCCAAATCCTACCATCCAAAATGTTGAAGATCTTTTGTGCAACTTGTTCAAATGAAGGTGCATCAGCAACTGCTTTTCGCGTAATACCATCGACTCTCCCTGACTTTAATCCAACAACTGACAAGTCCCCTGGCCTAATAAGGGTGCAGTAGCTCTCAAGTTCAACAAGCTTTCTTGAACAAACTACCATTGCACCAAACTCCAACACCCAAAATTTCTGTCCAGGTTTCGATGGAACGTTTGTTTCCAAGTCGAAAAACACAATCTCTGAGGACCTTTTGTTGATTGAAATGTTAGGAGTTGCCATTTTCTTTTCCTTTTAGGGGTTCAACAAGTTGTAAGATAGTTTGTTATTTGATGAAGTGATGGAAATGATGGTCCATTTGTGTTATATATATATGAAAAAAAATCAAAGAATGTAAAGATTGAAGAATATTCTTTCATGTGTATGAGAGACATTAATTGGTAGATTGTATTGTAAATCAAGTTAGACTATGTTTTGGTGTTTGTACAAAGTTGTCCTTAGCTTCTACTTGATGATATCCTTTTAAAGGGAATTCCAGTTAGATAGGTAACATTCCCTCTCCTACTCTCAATGGTATTGTCAACCTGATATTAGTTGGATAAATTGTCTTCGTTGTTACGTATTATTTCATAATGTATCGTATCGTATTGTTAATTTCACACTTGTTATTTTATTCTTAATGAGAAGTTTAATTTCATCATCACACAAATGTTATGGCATGTTTAAGATCATAAGTTTCAATAGTTTTATAGCCACACACAAATGTTACATCATGTTTTATATCACAAATTTCAAAAATCTTCATTTCTTTATTAACCTCTTCATCAGTTCAAACTATGTCACACAATTGAAACGCGGAAGAAGTAGTATAAAGAAAGTACAACTTTATAAAAGTAGTCCTAAAAAGTTAAAAATATTAGTTAGGC
Organism: Solanum stenotomum; assembly: GCF_019186545.1. Lineage (NCBI taxonomy): Eukaryota > Viridiplantae > Streptophyta > Magnoliopsida > Solanales > Solanaceae > Solanum > Solanum stenotomum. The sequence continues at coordinate 18,518,274 of NC_064283.1, read as the reverse complement.
TAAATAAGTTTTAACTCGAGAAAGTACAACTTTACATTGGACTCAAGATGAACATAATAAGAATAGAAAGATTACACGTTTTGAATAGTAATATAAAAAAAACATGCAATTACTATTGCCTTTTTGGTGGTTTAAAAATATTAAAATACGTTTTTATTTTATTTTATTAATTAATGAGAAATTGAAACAAAAGGAAGTCCAACAAGATAAGTAATTCCCTGTTCCCTTACGTTAGTTAACAGAAAAAGTTGGCAACACATGCTCACAAGTCACATGGTACCATATTATCACACGTTAACTCTTTTTTGATCCGTTAAATTATGTCTAAATTTTTCATAATTCATAAAACTACTTCCTTTAACGAAATATGAGATATAATAAATAAATTCATCAAAATATGAAATACAATAAATTAGATCTATCAAATGAGATGTTGTCAATTGAACTTCCTTGTCACACCACCAAGGTTGTGGGATTGAATAGGATTTGTCAATTCTTAAAGAAAGGTCTCAAGTTCGAGTCTTCTGAATTAAAAAAAACTAGTAAATAGAGGTGGAGTCAAAAAACACTTTTCATATAGTTTTTGAATAGCTAACATTTTAATTTAAATAATCAAATTAATGTAATCTAATTTAGCTTTGAAAATTAGTCAATTTGACTTTCGAAAAGCACAACGTAACAACTACAAAGGAACAAAGGGAGTACTATATATATAGAAAGAGAATTGTTCTCGAAGTTAGTGGGTGCACATGACCCCGGCCTCACCACGTCAGTACGCCTCTGCTGGTAAGGAACCTTCGGACATATTTTCCAATTACTTACAAAGGGCATAGTTAAGTACAAATTAATAGTTGAGGGGTAAAATTGTGACTAATTCTACATCACTAACTCGTAATTTTAGAGATAAATGTCACTCAATTATTTTCATTTTCAATCATCAGCCAAGAAATTGCACACAAATTTAACAATTTCAGTGTACATATAATGAGAGAACATGGAGGGTTGGGTCAGACTACACATTATTTATGCATGTTTGGTTGTAGCAGAACCCAAATAAGCAAACATTACTGATGCATGTTTTACACTGGAACAGGAGGTTTGAGAGTAATCAATGCTTTCTTGATTCTCTCCACAGCTGCCTGCAAGGTCGAAAGCGATGCTGCATAGGAGATACGGACACATGTGTCATCCCCAAATGCATCCCCGGGGACAAGCGCAACCTGTTTAAGGTAAGAGTGAGGCACATGCATTAGGGAATGGAGAAAAGAAATGAGTGGCAAGGAGCTAGAACCTTTTGAGAATGAATTCATAAAAAGTAAAAAGAAGAGGGGAGGGGGGGAGTAGCAGGTAAAGTTGCTGCCATGTGACCAGGAGAACACGGGTTCAAGCGTTGAAAACAGCCTCTTGCAAAAATGCAAGGTAAGGCTGCATGCATACAATAGGCCCTCATGGTCAGGCGCTTCCCCGGACCCTGTGCATAGCGGTAGCTTTTAGTGCACTGGGCAGCCCCCCTTTATTCAAAAAAGTAGAAAGAATATCTCTCTAGCGAGAATCGAATCTGCAACAATGGGCTAAACATTAAGACCTTCAGCTGCTGAGCTAAAGTTCATATTATGTTAAGGGGATTCAAAACTTAATATCTATACACTCATAAATGAATTGACCTTATATACACAGTGTAACTTTCTAACGATGAACCCATAGTTTTTTTTTTTTTTTTGATAAAGCAAACAACGATGAACCCATAGTTCCGCCCCTAGCAAGGACCTAATGCACAGCTGTCAGATTTTTCTAGAATTGTCTTTCTGGATTTTGACCAGATTATATTTGCCTAACAATCGAGAATGACATAGTTAAGATGGAAAGCTTTTCTGCAGAATCCACAAGTTAGATGCTCAAGTAGATAACGCTCACATGGTCAGTATTAAGAGTTGTTTGAAAGCTGCAGTATCCATATTTTCTGAATAAAGGTCAAGAGACTGTATCCTTGAAATTATTTTTAGTGCAAGCAACTTTGGTCCTTTAGGTAACTAAACATCCTGCACATCTGTCATTTTGTAATTATGCTTATTAAAGTTCAAAAAATGAAGAATCTTACTTGAGATTTATCCAGTAAATATCGGCAAAGAGATTCTGAGTTGTTGACGGTGCCAAATCCATCAACCTCTACTCCGTAATAAGAGCTTAAATCAATAAATAAATAAAATGCTCCCTGCAAAAGAAAACAGGAAGTTTGGGCTCAATTTATCAGGGTAAGAGTGCAAAAAGGAAATAAGTGAGCAGAGTCTACAACTACTCGATGCACATAATCCTGTTTCTCTACTTTTCAAGTCCTCCATCAAGAAACTTTACTATTAAGTACACTCATATTTCATACAACTGGACTGTTACCCGAGGCTCTGAAATTTTGACACCATCAATTTCCCCAAAGCTCTTGACAAGGAAATCTCGCCGCTCACGAAATGCTTTTAACATAGTTGCAACTGCTTCTCCACCAGCATAGCCCAGTCCCAGAGCAGCCACACCTGCCTTTTGGGAGATGCTACTTGCACCTGATGTGAACTGCAACAGCAGAGAAATAGATTTAAAAGTGAACTCTCACATAGGAGGAAATAGACACTGGATAATATGAAGACTGTTATTTAGACAGTGAACACGTCTTTTACTATTTTCCATGGGTCTATAGTGAATAGGTTAAAATTCTGCCCAAATAAAAGACCACATTCAATGAAAGTACTTCAATGGCCACATTAAACACACCCCAATACATATGGTCGGATGAAAACTGGTTTTGTCAATCTTGTTAAACAAAATCCAATAATGAAACTCAGTTTCCAGACCAGTTAACTTGTTAATAAGAGTTCCGAAGGAAAAATACCACATTCATTTAAGTCGATAAACTTATTAAGAACAAAAGATATTACCTGGCTCTGTAACTTATTACATGCAGAAATAAAGTGTTTAGGACCAGCAATATAGCCAAGTCTCCAACCAGTCATTGCAAAGGCCTACAAGAATGCATATATTATAAGGCACACCTCCAGATATATATTCCAATATATGTAAAAGAAATAGTCATTGCCAAGGAAGAACTAAGGAATTATAATTTTCATACAATAAGAGCTGCATTACCTTAGAGAAACCATTTACAGTGAGAGTCCTATCCCACATACCAGGCAAAGATGCAAAGCTGGTATGAGTTGCTGGTGCATAAATAATGTGTTCGTAAATTTCATCTGATATAACCTGCAGACCAGAAAGCATTTTTTGTGGGGCGGGAAGGGGTTAGTTCAGATTCAAAGAACAGATTGGGATCATATTCAGGACGAGTTAGATATGATGAACCTACAAGAAGCCTCGGATGCCTAGCCACAATCTCAGCAATCTCCTCAAGCAATTTCCGAGGGTAAACAGACCCTGTTGGGTTGGATGGAGAACAAAGAATCAGAACTCTTGACTTTGCAGTCAGTTTAGATTCAAGAAGCTTTGGATCTAATAGAAAATCTTCAGATATGCTGGTCGGAAGAATCACAGGCGTTGCATCTGCCATCCTTGCCATTTCAGGGTAACTCACCCAATAGGGAGCTGGAATAAGAACCTGTGCCGTGTATGTGGGTTAATAAGCCAACAAACTTCTGAAGTACTTATATCTCAGAGCTAACAAACAATCTTCAGTACATAAACTGTCACTATGGCAATACTAATTGAGTGATTTCTATTGTAAAATTCCACTGCTTAACATCCATATTCGAGGAGGAAAAACTAAAGAGTATCAAACCTTATTCCCTGCATCTGATACTTTAAGATAGAGAGAAGACAAACGGTAGATACTTCACCAAAATGAAAATTCTCTTTTCAGGGGGAAGGGGAGGAATGCAGAAAACTGATTTAAGTAATGGTACTATAACATTATATTTCCCGTCACAATTTTTTTTTGATGACAAGGGAAACCCGCAGCCGCTACCCTTTGGGTGCGCACAGGGTAAAACCCCCGCTCCTATGCAATAGCTCGCAAACCACATAGGAGAGGTAACCCGCACTAGGCAAACCTGGTGCGACAAGCTCGACCCAGAAGGCAAACCCCTTGCTTTCGCTGGCAAGGGGTTTCAAACTTGAGACCTCCAACATGGAAGTCCCAAGCTCAAACCACTAGGCCACCCCGAAGGGTGTATATTTCCCGTCACAATTAAACCAGCTATAGTATTTTTCTACCAAGAGATTAAACAATAGAGAAAAGGTGAAATATGCTGGCACTTCCTTTAGTGAAAAACAAAATAACTCTTTTGAGTTAAAATTTTGTATCCAAACAATGAGTGCAGCAATCAAAAGAAAAAGAGGCGTTTAAAATATCAAACAGTTATCAACTTTTTAAGTCATTCACCACCAAAGTGAAATTGTGGGAAGACCCGTTATAACAAAAAAATTATAAAGAAGACATGTTATAATAATTCAACATGGAAATGACAATTATGTGGAAAGTTAATAAACCTTGGATGTGTAGAGTTACCTCATCCCCTGGAGAACAAACTGCAAGCACTGCCTGAACACTACTTTGTTTTGCCCCATTGCTTACCACAATCTGATCAGGAGTGTATGATAGCCCGTTCTCCTCTACATCAAGAAATTAGATCAGAAAAGTAAATAGAAACAAAAAACTGTGTAATGAACATAAACTAGAGAAATTAGTACCTTTTAATTTCTGACAAATAGCCGATCGAAGTTCCATTGTACCTGCATTTGGTGTATACCTGGTATGACCTTCACGAATTGCATTTATGCCAGCCTGAATAAGTGAGACTAATTTAGTAAATAGAGAAAAGAGTAGAACATTGATTTCCTCAGAATAGGTACAGATCAGGTTACGTGATTACGAAATATTACCTCTGCAATTGGGGCTGGAGTATCAAAATCAGGTTCACCAGCTGCTAACCTAATAACAGGTACACCAGCTTGCACGAGGGCAGTTGCCTGATCAGTTATAGCAACCGTTTTTGAAGGCTTTACTGAATTTACCCTGGGGCTGAGAGAGAGATCAACCTCAACTCTGTCCATGTTCTGTGCTGTGACAACTGAACCTGTTCCACGTGAGTATAGCTGTCTCTTTGACCCTGAAGATCTGCCAGACATATATAAACAAATATTCTGATTCAGCAAAAACATATAGGAGGAGTATTTTTTTACAGAATGCTTACAATGGTTCAATGACACATCCTTATTTCATGTTATTAGAGAACAGCAAATATAGGAAAGTCCATGTTTTTATGTCTTTGTCAGAGAGAGGATAAAAACAGTGAAAAGATTTCTCCTCAAGCTCGTGTTACCTTTCTATAAAAATGATATCTCTTCAAGCTCTCTTTCTTTCCTTTTCCCCTTTCTTTTCTTGACTGGTAATAATAAGTTCAAATAATAAAAGTAGCAAATCGCATTTACATGTTCATTCACACATTTCAATATCACAACTTTTCTCACTTACGGTTAAAAGGTTAACCTTCTTGGGATGGCCTAGAATGAAAATCAGGTAATACACCAAAATTGACAGGGAGACGCTATCTTTGCAATTGGAAACATTTTATAAGCAGAACCAGGGTAGCTAAAGATTGAATGTCAAAAAAAAATAAAAAATAACACAATAGATTAGAAAAACAATAGTGAGAGAACAAAAGGAAAAGAGAAGGCTTGTTGTCCCCAATAAATAAGAAGAAATATTACACATACGTCACCATCATTAAATAATGGTTAATTGGTTATACTTGCAATTCTTTATCAAAAAATAATCATACTTAACATCTTTACCAAAAAAGGATTATACTTAAGGTTCTTTATCAGAAAATGATTATGCTTAAGATTCTTTATCAAAAAATGATTATGCTAAGATTCTTTATCAAAATATGATTGTACTTAAGATTCTAGCAGTGGCTCTCTCTGTAGCATTATCTTCTTTCTTAGCCACTAACTATTAATTAGAAAACTAATAACAGTGATGACATTAATTAGTTTTGTGGCCCAAGGTTTCATAGAGTGTCAATTACTATAAGAGTTTTTGACCAAAATCATCCCTATTATTTCACCCTAGCCTCCATTACATCCTTATGCTATCCTACTTAACCAGCAACATCCTTTAAGTTTACCAAACTTCACCAAAATCATCCTTCTGTTAACTTTTCCTTCCTTTTCTAACAAACTTTCTTTTGTCATGTGGACCTCATACTTTTTTTCCCTTATTAATTTCATACAACCTAGCTCTTTAAAGAGCAGAAACAATTAACGGTGATCGACATAAAAATCAATAACAATATAAAATTTTCTTCTCCGATTTTTTTCACTCTTAGCATTTTCTCTCCACCAAGACTAATTCCTCAATGCTACAACTCTGCAGCAAATGCTGGAGTGCTGCACGAATCTTTTTAAGTACCCTCCTAGTTTAGTTTTCATGATCATCCATTCTCTTTTCTTTTCATACACTACGGATAGTTCTACCTCCAGCGACAGATCTTTAAACAACGTGGGAATAGATCCTCTAGAAGGAGAACCAGCTTAATTACTTGTGAATCCGGTGATACACATTTCTTCCCAGAAAAGTCAAGACGATACATAGACTCCAACACCGAAGCAATTGATGTCATTTTGGGGATTGAACACTCTTTTGAAAAGAGATGAATACAAGATTAAAACTTTTAAAACCCCAGTATGATATCTACAAGTGCAAAGTATACAAGTAGCTATCAGGAGTCATAAGAAACTAGGCTATTCTTGTGTATCGGGATTCTGCTATCTCATCTATCTTTCTGGTGTATTTCTCTTCTCAACTCCTCTTTATTTCATTCAAACTTTGTTTTAGTGTTTCATTGCTATTAGTGGCTTGTAATTCTGTTTAGTTAAAGCGAATATAATCAGTTAGTTTATTGATTTGTCTGGGTTATTACACATTGACTCCAACTCCGAAGCAATTGACGTCATTTTGGGGATTGAACACACTTTTAAAAAGTATATGAATACAAAATTAAAATTTTTCAACCAACCCCAGTATGATATCTACATGTTCAAAGTATATAACCTTCTAACTGTGACTTCCTATCCCCTTCCTCCTCCCTAAAGATCGAACCTCTACTGCATAAAAATCGAAACTTTCACCTTCCTAAGCATTTTCTCAAGTCCAGAAAACATACTATCAATAAGATTCCTCTAACTAAACAAAAACTAAATCCACCAACTTTAATATTTTGTTAACAATTCAAAATTCTTTGAGGTAATTACAATTAACAACCAAGAAAACAACAAGGTAAGGGATTAAATTACCTGAGAGGGAGACCTTGGAGGGTAGAAGAGAAGGAGATTGATCTGGGGTTGAGTGAATCTGAATGAAGTCTAGAAATGGTGGGTCTTGAACCAATTCTTGATGAACCCAGTAGAGAAGAAGATGAAGCAGCAGTCATTTGGTGGGTTCTATAAGCAATTTCAAAGTTGGGTTTTCAAGTGGATGATGAAACTTCATTTGGGCGATGGAATAAATATTTTTATATAGAGAAATGGGAGTGGGTTGGTAAAATTAGAGGAAGAAGCCTAATTGTTGTTGGAGGCTGATTTGCTCTTTTTGGTTGGTGAAGTTGTTTCTTTTTTCTTTTCTTGTACTTATTACTTTTTTTTTTTTTGTTTTAGAATAAATCTATCATGATGCTCTTCTTCTTCTTTTTTAAGAAATTTTTTATAAGCCAAAGTTGATTTTATTTTTATATAGAGAAATGGAAGAGGGTTGGTAAGATTATTAGAAGAAGAAGCCTAATTGTTGTTGGAGGCTGCTTTGCTCTTCTTGGTTGGTGAAGTAGTTGTTTTTTTTCTTTTCTTATTTGCTTTGTTTTTTTTTACATGTATGGTTAGTTTAAATATAATAGTTATTTTAATAATTTTTTAAATTTTATTATATAGTATCGTTTAAATTTATTATTAGGTAACGATAAAAAGACTCATTTTATGTAACGATCGATTGGGTGTGATCGCGTTGTTACATTAATATTTTCTTCTCATTTTGTATTTAATTACTATTGTTTAATAATTATTTCATCTTTTACTTTACATTTTCATAGCAGATCTATCTCGTACCCTACTTTTCTTAGCTTTATCATTCAAATTATAAATGTGTGACATTATATAACAACAAAGAACGATACAATTTATCCAAACACTATATTTATTAAACACTATAGTAATAATACAACATAATACGATACATTATAAAACAATACATAATTAGCTAGGACAACAAGTGTGCTTGAGTTGTGTACTTGTGTGCTTGTAAGTCAAGGATATGGGGAACCATTCTAGTACTTTCTTTGTTTTAATTTGTTTGTTTTACTCTTCTTTTTTTTATATATTTTACGTAGTTAAAAATTATTTGAAAAGTAGTACAAATCATAATTAACAACATAAAATGTTCGATTATATATATTTAAAAATTACGTTAAAAATACTATAAATCGGAATAATTAACAGCTTCAAATGTTTTTAAAATATCTCAAAAATTTGGTTGACTCTCGCAATTCTACCAATGCTACGTAAACTGAGATAAGAGAAAAAATAAATATTATTTGAAAACTACATAAAGAGTACTATAAATCACAATAATTAACAATTTAAAAACGTATAAAAAAAATTGATTGGATCTCTAAATTTCATTTGTGCCACGTAAACTGAAACAAGAGAGTAACACATATTATTTAAAAATGACGTAAATATTATTACAATCAATAACTTCAAAAAATATATAAAAAGTTTAATCGACTCTCCAAATTTCATAGGTATCGCACAAATTGGCACTTTAATCTATTCAATAATTTATTTTTAGCCTTGAAAACAAATTTTGTTAAAAGGACAATACCAAATTCAAAATTCATTGTCAGTTGATACAGTACTCAAATACTAATTTGTTCTTTGTAATTATAAAAAAATTTAAGTTTCAGCAACCAAAACCATACTTAATCAATCGGCGTTAGTTGTAGACAACTAGATTTGGAAGTGTGATTTCCAAAATATTTGCTTTGTATATTCAATAGTCAAATCTAGAGCTCTAATGTATCATTAATTAGTAGTAGTATTTTAAATTATTTGAAATTAGTACATTATATTTTTCTTCTTTCTTTTTTCTTGATATACACGTAGGTTAGAGGTTAGCATATTTTTATTTATTTATTATTTACCAAAAAATATTCTCAAAATTAGTACATTTTTATCTTTATTTAGTAACATTTTCAATTGAAGATATGCAGAATCTTCAAATCTTACAAGTAGTAGTTAAAAATAGATATATATTTGTTTGGAATTTATATTGTTTTGTCTAATTATTTGTTCTCATTTAAATTGAACATCATCTTAAAACGATATCTTCAAAAAGTATACATAAGTAACTCTTAGAAATAGAAAAAAGCACGGTCACCATCATCATCAATTACTTTTGTGGTTTATTGTAAGTTGAACTAACTTGAAATTTTGGGTGAATGAATCAAGTAAAATTCAATATTACAATTTTTTTTTATAACTAAATCAACTTTGCTAAAGAATTTGACTATGTACAGTTTAACTTTTAAAACGACATAATATATCAATACAAAGATTCTGAACATCATCACTCTAATAAGTACTATTATAAGTGTATCAATAGAAATCTTACATTATAAATTTTAATAACCAAAATAAAATCGAATTGCATCTCTTCTTTTTTAAAAAGAATGATAATCTCAAAAAACCCTCATCTCTTTCACTCCTAAACCTCTCTTAGGCCCACCCATCCCCGACCCACCCCCGATCGGCGCCCACCCCATCCATTACGACCGGCGCTGCCTCAATCAGCAACAGCAGGAGGTCGCGCCACCTTCCCCGACCGGCGCGCCCCGCGCCTCGATTAGCAGCAGCGCAGAGGCGGCAATAGCAGCGCAGAGGCGGCAATAGCAGCAGCAGCAAACTCCGGCAGAAGCAGCAGCAAACTCCGGCAGATTAGGTAATGTAGTCAAGCTCTTTTATTGTAATTCTTTTTATAGGGTTGGATGATATTATTAGTAGTATGTATTGCAGAAAGCTTGAATATAAACAATAAATAAGTGTCATCAATAGGTTGGGTTGAGCAGATTGAAGGGGTAATTCAATTGAGTTTGGTTGTTGTTCAATGTGGATCCTTTGATTGAGTTTATATATTAAAATTTGAACACTTTAGTGTGTTCAATTGAGTTTGGTTGTTTTTTGATGAAGTAAGAAGGATATCATTAACAAAGCATCAAGCAGATGCACAGATTACAAAAGAAAGAAATATCAGCTCCCAAAAAGGCAAAAAAAAGCTATCTAAACAGCTAACAGCAGAGATCTATGGAGCTGATAAATTCTAGGAAAGAATCGACACTACACTAAGTACAGGAGAGAGATTAACCCAACCAAAAAGAGTATTCAAACATCTTGCTTTAAAGGTAGAGATGGGAGTTGGGGTGCCATCAAAACATCTTTTGTTCCTCTCCGTCCATAAGCACCACAAAATACAGGCTGGAACCAAAGACCAGATCTGCTTGACGGACTTCCCAACTTTCCAAGAACTCCAACACACAAAAGCCTCTCTCAATGATCTTGGCATGACCCAAGAGAGTCCAAAAAGTGAGAAGAACATGTTCCATAGGCCTGTTGCAACTGTGCAATGAAGGAACAAGTGATTAATAGTTTCTGAGTTGCACAAGCACATGTAGCATTTGTTGACTATTTGGAATTTCCTCCTCATGAGATTATTCTGAGTCAAGCAAGAGTCTTTTAGAGTAATCCAACTGAAACAAATAACTTTAGGTGGCAACTTAGTTCTCCAGATTAATTTCCATGGCCATTGATCAATTACGGTCTTCTTGGAGCTTTGTTGAAGGTAGCATGCTTTAACTGTGTAGGATCCATCCCTGCTATGTCTCCAGATAAGTTTGTCCCTGCGTTGACTGTTGATTGCACTAGTCTGAATGGTGGCCATAAGGCTAAAAACCTCTTCCAACTCCCAGTCATTAAGATTTCTCCTTAGGATTAGATTCCACACATTGTCTTCCATGTACTGCGAGATGGTTGAGTCTGGATGAGATGCAATCTGGAAAATGCTTGGAAAAACATTCATTAGAGGAGTGTCTCCTAGCCAAATATCTTTCCAAAATTGAATATGTTCCCCATTTCCCACCATAAGTGAGGCATCACCGAAGAATATTCCCCACAGGTTCCTTATATCTCTCCAGACCCCCGTGCCATAAGAGGTACCGACTTTATTAGAGCACCAATGACTATCACTACCATACTTTGCTTGGATCACTTCCTTCCACAAGCCAGCCGCCTCTTGATTGTATCTCCAGTGCCACTTCAATAGCAAACACTTGTTATGTAAGGCCAAGTCTTTTATCCCCAATCCTCCATATTGTTTTGGCAAAGTGACTTTGGCCAAAATTTTGTACACACTACCAATAAGACTGATAGGCCTAAAATCCTTAAGTTCTATCGCACCTTTCTTTTTAGGGACAAGTGCAATAAAAGAGGCATTAAAAGATTTCACCATGTGGCAATTATTGTGAAAGTGATTGAGCGCACCCAAAATATCTTGCTTGATAATTCCCCAACACTTCTGATAAAACCCCATAGAGAAGCCATCTGGCCCTGGACTTTTGTCTGGGGCACATGAGTTGATTGCATTCAATATTTCTTCTTCTTCAAAGGCCTGCTCCAAAGCATTCTTCTCTTCAGAACTCAAACTGCCCAGGCCCTCAAAAGAAGCAGTAGGCCTCCATGATTCATTTTCAGAGTATAACTCTTGGTAGAAGTCAAGAATTACCTCTTTCACTTGCTCTTTTCCTTCAATGAGGTCATCTCCTACCTGTAATCTGTCAATGTGGTTATATCTCCTGTGGGAGTTGGCTATTCTTTGAAAGTATTTTGTATTCCTATCCCCCTCTTTTAACCATAGACACCGCGATTTTTTTCTCCAAGAGGTTTCCTCTGCCTTTGCTAATTGTTGAATCTCTAGTTGCAATTGCAATATTTTGTTCTTTTCAACTTGAGATCGGACCCTTCCTTCAGTTGCTTGTTCTGTCAGCAGAAGATCATCCACGGCTTTACTGATTCTGGAATTTAGCTTACCAAAGACCTCCTTGTTCCAGGTAACAAGGTCTTTCTTCAAAAATTTTAATTTTTGGGAGAGTATAAAGTTTGGAGAGCCATTTACTATATAACCTTGCCACCATTTTTTGACCATATCATGAAAACCTTCATGCTGCAGCCACATGTTCTCGAATTTGAAGTAGGAAGGATCAGAAGTCCAATCGCCACTCTCTAGGGCTAAGGGACTGTGGTCGGAGAGAACCCTTGGTAGGGCCACCTGTTTCACAACTCCAAAGAATTCATTCCATTCAGCGGAAATTAAGAACCTATCAATTCTGGAAGCCTGCAGAAAGTCCTTTCCCCTTGTCCATGTATAAGTTGCACCATGCAAGGGGAGATCAATAAGACCTATGTCTTGAATAAATTCAGAGAAGTCCTTCATGTCCTGGGATCTCCTTATACAATTGTGCCTCTCATGTTCATATCTACATACATTAAAGTCACCACCTATGACCCAACATCCATCCCAAATGCCTCTGACAGCAGCCAACTCATCCCATAGGTCAAACCTTTCTGGAGTTGAGTGAGGTCCATACACCCCAGAGAAACAGAATCTGAAGTCCACCTGCAAACCCTCCCACATGGCCGAAAGGGTATGCTGCCCTTGGTAAGAGTCTAAGCATTTCCATTGTCTTTTGTCCCACAAAATAATAATGCCACCCCTGGTACCACTTGCTTTCAGTTCAACCTATTCGACCCATCTTGATCCCCAAATATGTCTTGCTATTGCCACAGAACAACACTCTGTTTTTGTTTCCTGTAAACACAAGATGTCAGGCTTCCATTTTTGAATAAGTAGCTTGATGGTGCTTCTTTTGCTTATATCATTAAGCCCCCTTATATTCCAACTGATAATTTTTGCTTTCATTCCGAGAAAGCCTTGTGGAACCTGCCCCTACTTGACCCTTCTCCTTTCTCATAATTAATTGTGCACTGCAACTTCTTGGCCACAATCTCACCCTTTTCCTTTGATCTTTTCTTCTGTTGCTCTTTCCCCTTTGATTTCTGCAACTGTAACTTCCTCTTTTGTTCCATTCGCAGTATCATATCGAAGATTTCGTGCTCAAACCCCACTGAATTGACCCCAAAGGCTTTACAAGCTTTAGTCATCACCATCTTGGTCCAATGGGAGGTTTCAATAACTGTCGGGTGTGAAATAACCTGTTCCTCCAAGCTGTCACCAGACCAGGGTAGTGACAAAGTGTCGCTACTAATTGGGGAAGAGAAACCTGAATCTTGAGAATACCCAATAGAGAAAGCAGAGTGGATAGGAGGAAGAGAGAGAAGAGATAGAGGTCGCATGCATTCGGCTTCGTCGTCTGCGTCTCCCTCCCACTCATCAAGAGAATCAGTTTGTGTTAGGGGAGCCAACAATGGCTTTTGAGACAACATAGCATTCGACTGTCGTTCCGAAAGCTTTTGTGTCTCTGCCACTATAGATTGGGCTTGGGCTGGCCTAATAGCCTTCCACTCCTTTAATATCTCCTTCTTTTTATTGAGATGCAAGTTCCCCTTTTTCCTCCTTGAATAATAAAGATGGTCTGAAGTCTTTTGCTGCAACTGGGCCTTTGACTTAAGTTGGCCCAAAGTTGTCTTAGAATTTTTAGGCCCAACCCTAGGGTCCTCAGCTGATTTGAGATTTGAATCAATAGGCTGCTCATTCTGAAAAACATAAACTTGGTCTGGAGTCTTCTGCTGCAATTGGGCCTTTGCTTTAAGTTGGCCCAAGGTTGTCTTAGGATTTTTGGGCCCAACCCTAGGGACATCAGCAGATTTCAAATTTGAATTGATAGACTGCTCAGTTTTCGAGACACAAACTTGTTTGGACCGCTGGTTAAAACCCTGTTCATCAGAATCACCGGCAACTGAGATTTTCGAGAAGGCATCAGCAATAATGGATATTTCATAAATTTTGCCGCCTACTCTCAAATCAATTTTGTGTGGAGGTTCTCGTGCTACTGCTGGAATACAAACCCGAGCCCAGAGAATATGATTTCTCTTCTTTGTGTCCTCATCTGCACCGATATAACCACCACAACAGTCCCCAATAAATTTCAGAGACTTTTCCGACCATGCGTGAAGCGGGATGCCAAAAGCCCTAATCCACCTCTGATTTGCTACTAATTCTTCTTTAGAGTTATCCGTCCCTGATTCTGGAGACCACCACTCAAGTGATAATCTTCTCCCATTCCAAAACCATTCCCCCATTATTATTCTCTCCGTTTCTTGCCTAGATGGAAACTCGAACATCATCTGGTTATGTGTGAGCTGTAAGACGCGCAACCCTGCCGTCATCTTCCACCTTTTCAGGAACCACTGATGGATGACTGTTGGATTTGGACTCGAGCTGAAAGGGTCATTGAAGGTTCCAACTAAGTAACACTGCAAGTATTCCTGTAGATTCTCCAATTCAGAATGAGACTGAGAGCTCATAACTGGCCATTTCTGGATGTTTGCAGCATCCATGAAAGATTTCCCTGGGGTGACAAACTTCCGGAGAGCTGGGTTAACTGGCTCACCCAAAGATCTGATAATTTTGTCAGCTAAATCACTCCACCCTACATTGTAATCCATCTCTGGGATGATAATAGCTGATTTTCTTTGGCCCCTCAATGTTTCTACTCGAAGAAATCTCCCATAAGAGTTGAAGTTCTGATAAACTCTGAACAGAACCCCCTCATTGAGCCCGCCCCATCTTCTATAAAGGTCCCCAACACCTTTGGAAGCTAATCTCATAACACTGCATACCCATCTTAAAATGACTTCGTCGATCTTAATCTTACTGACAAACCGACTACTGAACTCCTTGAACAAGAACCACCTAAAAGAACCTTCACTGATATCATTTATTTCAAAAGACTTATCACTGGAAATGAAAAAGCACACCCTGTCACCCATACTAAGAGATCGTATGATTAAAATTCCACCGCAAAGTAAATAATTTTGTCCCCCATGGTAAAAAAAACTAATTCCGGTAGGAGTTGCCGGAAAAGGATCAAACAAAGTAAGAGAGAGAACCTAGGACAGGTTCCAATTGAGTTTGGTTGTTGACATGTTCTCTTTGATTTACTGTTAAGTGCCAAACTTTCCCCCATAAGGATGTTGATTTTGGCAAGTTGGACAGTCAATATATTGAAAATGGTAAGAGAATGTTAAGTGCATGTTGAATTTGTGTCTAAACTAGTATGTTGCTGTTTCAGAGTATCTATGTTTCAGTTGCTCTAATAAACTAGTGGCAGTTGCTCTAATAAACCAACCAATACAACACATGCCTATGTCATCATATACAATTCTACCTTTCCAATATTGGACAGTCATACCAATTACATGTGTATGCCTGACAATTTGATGTCAATGCTGATTTCTAACTCATTATACTGATTGTTCTTTAGAGATCTCATATATGTACAAGTATGACTCAAAAACTTGTGTTTGTGCATGAAATAAAGGAGTCTGCAAATACTTCAAGGTGTTCTAAACTCAGACTGAAGTACTGAATGGGTTTGACTACAAACTTCAATTGCATTAGTATTGCTTCGAATAAAGTATACCATCCAGTTGAATCAATTACAGTCTAAATGTAATAATCTGAAATTTGATGCAATATGAAGAGACTAAAGTTACAACTACAGTTTGGTTGTTGTTTATTGTCACGACCTGATTTCTCGAGTCATGATGGCACCTACTATGCCCTACCAGTAGGTAAGCCAACCCGTAACCCAGAACATCAAGCAATGAGCGAAAGGCCAGAAACTAGCGAAAACAATAATCTAAACAAGGACAACAAGGCGGAAGCAAACCAAAATAAATATATACAGAAATTCCTTCCAGAACCTGAAAGTCACTAGTACAGAGCTATCTAATAAAGAGTACAAGTCCCAAAAGCGGACCACAACAAAGCGTGTCTCAAAGACAACAAGACTAGCTAAAACAAAAGAAAGAGACAAGACAAACCCAAAACGCCAAGTGCTCGCCCTAGTCTCCGAATCACAACTGCAAAAGAAGGCTGGAACTAATTACCGTTGGTAACTGGTACTGGGACCTGCATCACGAAGTAGATGCAGAGTGTAGCATGAGTACCAAAACAACCAGTACTCAATAGGCATCACAGGCCGACTAAGCAAAAAGGGTAAAAACAATAAGAAAGGATAGAATCTAGACACAGAAAGGTCAAAGCGGATATGAAAAGAAAGCATACGAGCATACCAGAAATAAATTTAGTACAACTAAACTAAACCTAACTGGACCCCCATAAGCCCAAAAGGTACACTCGTGCTCAAGTTTAAATAAAACCTAAACGGACCCCCATAAGCTCGACAGGTACACAGAATAACTAAGTCTAATGAGAAAGAAGAAGACCGGGTTTCCAGCCCAAAGTAACCAAGATAATCCATCAGACTCCACCAAGCCAGCAGTGCACTCCCAGCCCAGCTAGAAAGAGTGACCCTAGGGGGCACGCAACCAAACAGTCCACTCCCAGCCCAGCTAAAAAGAGGGACCCGTGAGTAAGGTAGATATCGCGAGTCGTCCTACCATGCAGTCAACTCCCAGCCCAGCTAGAAAGAGCGACCCGAGGACACCCAACCAGCAGCACACTCCCAGCCCAGCTAGAAAGAGAGGCCCGGGGGCGATCGCTGATATCACCTAGTCTACCTAGCCAGTGATACGCTCCCAGCCCAGCTAGAAAGAACGACCCCGAGGGTGATGGTATCTCTAATAGGATCTAATCCAACAACAACCACCATGGAACACCGTCTACTCTAAGAAATCACAGAAAAGGCTCCAAGCCTATACTATCTCAATCCCACACCTTTAGTGATGTACCAAACCTTCGAGAACGTGTCGGGACTAGAGGGAGAAGATACAGAAGTGCAGCAAGCAGCGATAACGCCTAATCTAAGGCTCAAACTATTAGACTCAAGTCTGCTACTCTAGTCTACAAGGAGCTAAGTCATCTGAACGACGTCGGCATAAAGTCAAGGCTATCCAGCCCACACGGGTCATAAGTCTAAGGCAATGCTAGCCTAACCTAGACTAAGGACATCATGCTTACGGTTAAGGATAAACAAGACATACAACACATAGTGCATACAAGCATACAATAACATTTAGCACATAAGCATGCAACTCTACTAAACCGGTTAACATGATACTACACCCGAAATATGGCCAATCGATTCTAACATAAGGTATCTAATCAAAGTAAAGTAGGAAACTGGTACCCACCCCCAATTCACTCCAATCGACATGCTTTTACATAATTAAGCTCAATCTAAAAGAAAGAAAGTCGTAGCCTACCTTAAGGCCGACCGCGCGCACTCCAAATCACTTTGCCGGAGCTTTTCCTTCCCGAACGACCCTTGAACGCTGCCACTCTATCAAATATAGGATCACAACGTTATACGGTCGTTTAGACACCAAAATCACAACAAACGGATACGGGTCAAATTTGGAGTCCAAATCGGAATCGTGGGACCCGCACCGAACTGTTCGAATTTGACTCTGTCAAGAGACCCAAAATAGTACCCCGTACTTGTGTTCCAAAATGGAACACAATTCGGGGCTCAAAACGTAGCAAAACCCAACAAGCAAGGAAAAATCACATTTTAATCAATTTAAAAGAGAACATGCAGCAGTTTAAACTCGAAAGTTACGAGAATCGAAAGGTGCCTAGCACTCCTTGAACACTCTACGACAAAGCCACGACAATTCCCAACACGTGGGACTTCGAATCACCCAAAACCGAGCTAAAATGAGTGAGATATGACCAAAACAAGGATGCCAAAAACAAAAGCTCGAAAAAGGGCCTAACAGTCAGGTTTATAACCAAATTTACCTCGAACGACGCGCACCCGATGACTTTCGAACACTCTACAGCGAAGCCATCGAAAATACGAAGCTCCCGCACTTTGAATCGCCTAATTCGGTTGAGAGATGAGAGAGTTATGAATGTTTTAAGTTTGGAAATGGTTGCTTATATTTTCTGCATTTATAGCAGATTTTTCTGCAATTTCTTTCCAAAACTTAAAACTCCGACGGGGTGCTTCGAACTCGTTCGGAGCCCCGTGCACACAAACGAGATATACAACCATACCAAATTCAATATTCCGGACTCAATGGCGCAGTCGAAATTTCCATAAGAGGTCATCTTGACAAAAAGTGGGTCCCACACTCAAGTGTCATTTTAAGTCAAAAACTACAAAAGGGCTCGGAAAAATATCAGAAACCTCGGGACACAAAAGAAGGGTCAATCTAGACCAAACTCGACATTCCAGAGCTAACCGCGCTGACGGAATTCTCATCCGAGCGTGTTTACTCAGAATGTTGACTAAAGTCAAACTTAGACTTAAACTTAAAGTTAAAACGCCTAATCGCACTGACTCACACTGAAAACCTCGGGAGTCATGCCGACCATGCTACTAGCCTAAAATGACCCTTCCGGAGTTGATGGAATCGTCATAATTGGATTCTGATGTCATCTTCTTAAACTTTTGATCGAAAACGATCGTTCAAGGTTCATAAGCTCCAAAAATACTAAAACTCGCACAAAAGTCAAACGAACGACCAAGTGACCGAACTATTAGTCCCAGCAAGTCATAAATGACTTGGGGTCGCTACAGGAACGCTCTAAACGACACACCGAAGGCAAAACACAGAAATGACCAAGAGGGTCATTACATTTATATACATTAAAAGTTGAACACTCTTGTTAGAATTCTTGGTTTCTCAACCCCGGACACAATCATGGTAACATATACATTACAATAACTAGTGGAAAAAAAAGAGCAAGTATTGAAAATAGGAGAAACCTATTTTGAATTATCAAGAAAAAGAAAAAACAACACAAACTTGTTTACTAACTGTCAACTGTTAATAATGACTGAAATCTCTCTATAATGAGCACTAAAGAAATTTTCAATTGTTTCTTTTCGTGCTAGGCAACTGAGGAAGCTCAACATTTAAAAAAGTTGATAAAAGACTACTGCTTCTTTCATCAAAGTAGGAGATACGGTTTGGTGTTTCTAAATTTCTAAAGTTCAAGTACAATTGTTTGTTATAATGTGTTTGTGTCCATCTAGTATTGATACTTAGCTTTAATTTTGTGATAATTTGTTTGTGTCCATCGAGTGTTTGTTTAGCATAAGTACCAACACTAGTTGATCCTATTGATGACAAAATTGATTTTCTTGCAAGATCGATTTGTGTCCATCTAGTGTTGATATTAAGCTTTAATTTAGGAATAATGTGTTTCTTAAGCATAACTACCAACACTAGTTGATTCTATTGATGACAAAATTGATTTTCTTGCTAGATCGATTTGTGTCCATCTAGTATTGATATTAAGCTTTAATTTAGGAATAATGTGTTTGTTAAACATAAGTACCGATAAGTTATTTTTAAATATCAAATACCGTATCAAATACAAAAAAATTAAAATATATATCAATATACGATAATATCAAAATCACAATATTAAAATTTTTGATATGGTATGATATTTTGGTATATACCATACCATGCAAATCCCTAATTTGCGCCTCAAAGCATTTCTTGAACACTCCAAAACTTGTCACAAAAATGCCTTTGAAAACACTGATTTAAAGATGCAATGAAAAATTCAATTGGTCCACAAATTTTGTAAATTCCAAATAAGCCTCTTGACCTCAAGATCCTCTCTATTCACTCTTATGATATAGACTAGTTACAAAGAGCCCGTGCAACTATGCAAGCACAAATTAAATATACATAACTTTATTTATCTCAATTTATGTGGCACAAATATAATTAGGAGAGTCAATAAATTTTTGTACGAGTTTTAAATGTTATAGGTTATTAATTATTGTAATTTATAACATTGTTTAATGTAATTTATAAATAATATATTTATTTGTCCCAATTTATATGGTACAAGTGAAATTTAAAGGGTCAATTAAATTTTATATTTTTTTTTCAAATTATTAATTATTATAATTTATAATACTATTTTTTTCGTAATTTCTAAACACATAACATACTAAAAAGAAAAATAAAACAAATAAATTTAAACAGAGAAAACTTTAAATATAAATCGAGAAAATCTTTATAGTACAATTTTTTAATACATAACATACTAAAAAAAACTAATAATAAAATAAATAAATTAAAACCAAGAAAACACTACATATAAATAGTAGAGGAAATTCGAGCAGAGTGTAAAAGTCACAACTCAACAACATAGGGTTCATCAAGAATTGGTTCAAAACTCACTGTTTGTGGAGTTCATTCAGATTCACTCAACCCCACATCAATCTCTTTCTCTTCTAACCTCCAAGGTCCCTCTCTCAAGTAAGTTTCTCTGTACCCTTGTTTTTTGGTTGTTAATTGCAATTACCTCAAAGAATTCTGAATTGTTAACAAAATATTGAAGTTGGGAAATTAAATTTTTATTTAGTTGGAGGAATCTTATTGTAACAGCCCGTATTATGCATATGCTAGTTCTATTCATGTGATACTTGACATAGCCTTATAGTATAGTAAGGTGAGGGACCATGTTTCTTATATGGTTAGTGTTGGTTCGTACTGCTGCATCCTATGTGAACTTGTCACAACTTTAAGATTGTCATAGTTATTATATGCATAGTAAGCACAAGTTACATGTTGGTTCTCTCGGGCCTTTAGGGAACCGGCGTCCGTCTTAGTGGGAACTGAGGCGTGACACTTATTGTTAGTATGTTTTGTGGACTTGAGAAAATCCTTGGGATGGTGAAAATTTCGATTTTTATCTAGTAGGGGAAAGAGAGTTTCGAGAATATTTCCCAATTTTATGAATGTTTTAAGTTTATGAATGTGAGAATTAATCTGTTAGTGTTTCTTTGTTTACTTGTTAGATATCAAGAGCAGTTTCAAATTCCTTTTATCAACGAAAACCTGTCTGTTGAAACCCGCTTTTGCGAGAAAATGGGGTGTGACACACTTTAGGGGGAAAAGTGAAGTATAGAAATAGCCAAGGACTAGGTACAAATTGGAAAATAGTGCATACAGTAAGGATGTGTAATGCAAAGAACTCAGAACACATACATACAGTATCTTGTACTAATACTGAGTTTGTACAATTATTTTCTCAAGTATCTGGTTATCTTATTAAGAGTTGGCGTTATATCTAACAGGGAAATGAACACGGAAGAAAAAAGATTTAATCAAGAAGAGGAGGATGAGGAGGAAAATGGGAGAGGTCGAGAAGCATGGGAAAGAACTTATGCAGATGAAAGATCATGGGAGTCTTTGCAAGAGGATGAATCAGGACTCCTTCGTCCAATTGACAACAAAACTCTATCCCATGCTCAGTATCGACGACGTCTCCGCACTGCAACTGCTGCACGAATTCAGAAGGGTCTGATTCGGTACCTCTACATTATCATTGATTTCTCCAGGGTATGTAAAATCCTATATGATTGCAAAATAACTGCAGTATTGTAATTGGTTACTGACATTTAAAGGTTTTAATTTTTCTTTTGCAAGATATGAAAAAATTATTTAAGCATTTATAGTTATCTGTTTGTAAATGAGTTATCACCGGAAGAAGTTAATCAGGTTCAATTTCCCAGACAATCTGCTGATCTTCTTCCGATGCTAGCAAATTGTTTCTTAAGGAGGAATACAATAGGGTCCTTTTTAAAGAACCAACAGCTCTTCGTTTTATGGATTTCTATTTGCATCTAGGGCTGAAGATTTAGTGATTGCAACTGGTTGATTATGCTATGAGATATTGATAAAGCCAAGTATATTTCTTTTTCTTGTAATGGCTTTGAGAAACCAACACTCTGAGTAACTTTTTCAGAAAATCATGCTACTCTATGCCTATGCAATTGGGTCGTCTTTGATAAGTTTAATGAATATTCAAGTGAATACCTACTTTCTGTTTTGATGTCACCATATTTCTCTAAACCACGTTTTGAAATTCTAAAATTGTGAATTGAGTGTATAAGACAATTATTGCCTTTTAAAAATGTCCCTTAATTCGGTTGTGCTTATCACTGCATTGGACGTTTTCTTTTATCATTGACAAGGTGCTGCAACAGACAATCGTAATCATTTGCATGTAAGCTTCTTGCTGATAGTTCTCCTTTCAAGATGTCAGCATCCTTTTTTTTGTGACATTTTCCTAGTTTTCTTTTTTTCACATTGCTCGAAAGTTTTTCTGAGCATCGGTTGCATCTACTTGATACTTTTCCTACATGCTTGTATTCCGCAACGCCCACGCCAACTTGGAAAGCTAGAAGAAAAATTGAAATGCTTTGAGTACTAGAAATCTAGACATAATAGTAGAGACTTTTAGCGTTCATTTCAACTAAGTCTGGATGACTTTAAAAATGACGTTTGAAAGAGAGAGAGACAGTAATGTCTCATAATATCTTGAACTTTTACATCTTTTGAGTTAGTAATTGCTCACCTGAATTTTTAATTTTAGGCAGCTGCAGAAATGGATTATAAACCAAGCCGAATGGTTGTAGTTGCTAGACAAGTGGAGGCTTTTATAAGAGAATTTTTTGACCAGAATCCCCTGAGTCAAATTGGCTTGGTGATCTTGAAAGATGGAGTAGCTCATTGCTTAACAGATCTTGGTGGCAGTCCTGAGGCTCATATCAAGGCATTGATGGGTAAATTGGGGACCTCAGGTGATGCATCCCTTCAGAATGGCCTAGATCTTGTGTGTGATCTCCTAAATCAAATCCCATCGTATGGTCATCGTGAAGCCCTTATCTTGTATTCAGCTCTTAGCACATGTGATCCGGGGGATATACTGGAAACCATCCAAAAATGCAAAGCGTCCAAGATAAGGTGCTCAGTAATTGGTCTCTCTGCAGAACTCTACATATGCAAGCATCTCTGCCAAGAGACTGGTGGAATGTATTTTGTTGCATTGGATGAGGTAAGGAATAGATAGTTGAGCTCTGAAGTAGTGGCAATACGAGAACTTGTGAAACAAAAACTAATAGAATAAAGGAAATCTTTTGCTGGAAATTTAGGAGAAATTTGGTTCTAATAGCCTACTATGTAAAATGTCTCATTGAATGATGATTAACTATATGTGGCAAGCATAGTATTGTTAAAACTTTTTATAATTTGATTCGTTGTTATTGCTCTGTCAGCCTCATTTAAAAGAGTTGGTATTGGAGCATGCCCCACCTCCTCCAGCTATTGCAGAGTTCGCTGTTGCAAATTTGATCAAGATGGGGTTCCCCCAAAGAACAGCAGAGGGTGTCATTTCAATTTGTTCATGTCATAAAGAGGCTAAAGTTGGTGGTGGATACACTTGTCCGAGATGCAAAGCACGCATATGTGAGCTGCCTACTGAGTGTTGCATTTGCGGACTGACCCTTGTATCTTCTCCACATTTGGCAAGGTCATATCACCATCTCTTCCCAATAAGGCCATTTGATGACGTTTCACCCTCAACTCTGAAAGATTTTCACAAGTTACCAAAGAATTGCTTTGGTTGCCAACTGAGTCTTCTAAATCCTGGTAAGAGCACTCTTCTTATTTACAAAATCAAAACTATCTTGAGGTAAAAGATTTATGCCGAAAAACAAGGAAATCTGTCTTATTTTCTTACTCTTGAAGATTACTCTGTAAAATAACCACTGAAGTGAATCTGCAATCCAATGAAGCACGTGGTCACACAATATATTTGTAAAAACGACTTGCATTTTTTGGTTCAGAATTGAAACTTCCAGTGGTAAAAAAGATTCATGCCAAAATGAGGAAATGTGTCTTTTCTGTTTGCTCTCAAGATTGCATTGTAAGTAACCTTTAGAGTGAATCTGGGACCCAATGAAGCACCTGAGCTGGTCTTCCTTATCAAAATAAATAAATAAAAATGGAACACCTGAGATTTGCATTTGTTTTGCAGATATTATCATTATCCATGTATATGCTAGGATGTTCGATAATTTGATAATTTTCAAGTAGAGTAGTTTATCAGATTAACCCTGGGTACATAACCCTGACCTGAAGCATCTGCTGTTGCTAAGGATGTCAATGAAGTTCCTTTCTTTTTTTTGAAATTGGTAAAAGTTGTATTCATCAGCATTCAGGGCTATGCTGGCCACCTCCAAAATTTACAAAAGAGTCATGGATAGTTACAAGGAACCTATAAAATCCACTAATTGGATTTCTTCTTCTATATTCTGTTCTTTAGGGCTATGCTGGCCACCTCCAAAATTTACAAAAGAGTCATGGATAATTACAAGGAACCTGTAAAATCCACTAATTGGATTTCTTCTTCTATATTCTGTTCTTTACGCCAAAAGCCTAAAGTAGTATGAAGTTCCTTTCTTTAAGTTCATAGCTGCAGAGAACTGTAGAAGGCATTTACATAATTGTTTGTCATCTGAGATATCTTGTATGTGCATTTGTCCGATTTGTAAAGAACGAAAGAAAAAAAAAACACACACTAATCATAACTGAGCTTTTGTTGAACTGAAGCAAAAGAAATGTCTCTAGTGTTCTACAGAAGAAACAAGATGTTTAGTTTCTAGAGCTTAAATTATTCACGTCCAAGATAATAAGTTCTTTTGTGTTACAATTCTGTGCTTCTCGCTGGTTGTTTGTAATTATGTCCTTTGAGGACTGTTTTGAGGCAAAATTTCAAAGCAATGTTGAAATTTGGTCTTTTAAGGAAGTAGCCTGTTGAACTAGTGTTTGTATTCAGTCAGACTCTTTTTTTTTTTTTTGCCAAATTTCTTGTAACTTGTGATGAAATTAGGAAATTATTCTGTAAAATGAGTTGTGCTTGGACCAAACATTAATTGGGATCATAAAACCTGGAAAGGAAGCAATTTGTCTCTTCTTAATGCAAGTCCTAATTCATAGACAACCCCTTAAAGTTCCCGCGGCTTTTCATTTAGACACTTTAATTGAAGCTGTTACGCAGCAAACACCTAAGGCGTGTTCGGTATGATGGGAAGTGTTTTCTAGGAAAATAAGTGGATTTCTTACTTTTTTTTAGATGAAGTAATTGATTCAATTCATGTCATCAAAAAGATACGAAGTAGTTACAAAAGAGTGAGTGTGTTCGGTACGCAGGCAAAATTTTTTATCCTAAAAGCATTTGTATATAATTTGAACAATACTATGAGAGGTGAAGGTGAAGTGTAGGGTGTGTGGGGTGGTGGGGATGGGGGCTACAAGGGTGATGCTGAAGATGAGGTGTGTTGGAAAGTAGGAAGGACACTATCAATGTGGAATCCCACTTGTGTAACTTGTTTACATTTTCCAAAAAAGTGTTCGTCCAAACCGAACAAACTCCCTAATGAGTAATGTATATCTAAAATGTGCCTATTGAACACGTCATGCTTAGCTAGTAAAAAATAAAATGTGTGAGTTTACATGTGAGGATGTGGCAAATTAGCAAATTGAACAAAACCACGTGACTTTTGAATCCAACTAATAAAAAAAGGAAAAAGAAAACACTAGTTTTTGTATTCAGCCTGAATGTTTTTTTTTTTCCGCCAAATTTCTTTGGACTTTTTTTGAATCAGTTGATAGTATTCATTGAATTAGAGCAAATTTCAATAGTTCTGGAACAAGCTTCCACCACATCCCAACTTACAAAAAAGAACAGGTACTACTACTATAGCAGAAATATATACTCTACAAGAACCATAGAATAATGATGATGGAGATGTATTGCGGCCTTCTCCTGTTCATCAACTCCCTCATACTAATTACACCATAATTTAACCACCACACCAAGCAGAATTCCATATCCTTTACCAACATTAACATAACTGCTCTTCTTTTCTTGACAGCAAGACTTTTGTAGACTCATCAAAACTCAGAACCAAATCTCCCCTCAACCCCCAAAACCACAAAAGTCCTGTCCTGTCTCTTGAGAGCATCCCCACAACATCCATAGCAGTCATCCTCTTCCTACGAGCATGCTCAATATAAGCAACAACATCACAAATCACATTCTCCATGAAGATCTGAGCACCCCCTGAGTCTCCTCATAGATTAGCCCACTGATACACTTCACTGCCCCTCTACATGCCAAATGCCTAATGGATGGCTTTGTGAATCAATGAATGTTATCACAGAGGACCTTACGGTGAAGCTTTGCTCCTCCCTTTCCCAAACCTTTTCCTCCCTTTCCACGACCCGACATATTCAGTCAACCTTTAGTTTCTCTGAAATTGGAAGCTTCTGAATTTCTAAGAGCGTTAGGGAGACAATGATGAAGACAAATTTCTTGTAACTTGTGTGATGAATTAGGAAATTATTCTGTAAAATGAGTTGTGCTTGGACAAGACATGCTTGGGATCATAAAACCTGGAAAGGAAGCAATTTGTCTCTTCTTAATGCAAGTCCAAATACATAGGCAACCTCTTACAGTTGCCGTGGCCTTTTATTTACACACCTTAATTGAAGCTGTTACCCATCAAACACCTAATGTATGTCTAAAATCTGCCTATTGAACACGTCATGCCTAGTTAGTAAAAATAAAATGCATGAGTTCACATGCGATGATGTGGTAAAATGGCAAATCGAACAAAGCCATGTAGATTTTGAATCCAACTAATTGAAAAAGGAAAAAGAAAACACTATCTTTAGAAAAAAAAAAACCTCCCACTTTGTCATCTTCCCCAACCTCATCCTTCCCTTGTCTGATTTCTCTCCGGTTCATTCCTCCATTTTCTTCCTTACCCCATGAAAATCTCTCCATAAATTTGCTCTCGAAATACCTCAAAAAACAAGAAAAAATAGAAATATGTCACTCTATTCTAAACAACACTAATCATGCCTATAAATACTCAAGTCATCCCTACCTTACTCAGCTGCCCAACAATACAACTAAACTTCAATCCCAAGCAAGTTGGGGTCGGCTATAGGAATCCTCACTAACCATATTACTTCAGTTAAACCATCTGAGGCCAACATTATATAAAGTAATAGTAATAAAATCAAGCAACATAAAAAGTACTAGAAGTTCTTTATATTTTGCTACTGTCATATAAATTTCTGAAACGATAAACAACTCTGATTATAGTATAGGACATAAAGTAAAAGTGTTAGCATGACTAAAACATATTCTTAATTAATAGGTATCTCCTACATAGATCTTTTTCTTCCATTGTGCCCTATCTTTCACTAAGCCTTGCATGAACCTCACTAGATTGTAAGTCTTTCAATACAACTTCCTTCCAAGTGATTTAGGTACCTCTTCCCTTTATATTACTTTCTCTCACCACATATCTACAAACCGGTGGATTTGAAGTTCGATGCAAGACATAAACATGCCATCTCAAGTGACCTCTTATTTTTTCCTCGATGAGTGCTACTTGAACCTTCTTGTGAATGCGATTGTTTCTAATCTTGTCTAGTCTTGTGTGACTGCCCGTCCATCTTAATATCTTCATTTCGATGCCACTCATCTTGATGTTTAACTTTAGAGACCCAACAATAGAGTTGTCTTTTCTCAGGCAAAGTTATATAAACCATGTTTCAAGGCTACAAAATCACCGACTGTCGATGGAAGCTTTGTTAGACTGAACAAATGAGGTTTCATCATCTTCTTTTTCTTCTACTTGTTCATGGGTTGCCATCCCCTTAGTTTCGGTAAATTTAAGTGTTGATACAATAGTGGGTGTCAGGGGTTTTGCTTGAAATTGGAAGGCCGTCAATCTGTGGGGTTGGAATGGTGTAGTGAATCACCATTCACTGCACTGGGTATGTTGTTGTTGAATGGTGTAGTGAATCACCATTCACTACACGGGGTATGTTGTTGTTGTTGAATGGTGTAGTGAATTTGCACCGAGTATGTTTTTGTTGGTGTTGAATGGTGTAGTGAATGGATGATGTGCTGTAGTAGTAAAAGCTGGGCGTTCTATTTATTAATGGTGTTCTCTCCATTGATGAGTCTTGGTTTCTGATGGTATTTCTCTTATTGGAAACTGAAGGATCGCTAGTTGGTATTTTTTGCTGGTGGGATTCTATTTTGGAGGGAGAGATGAAGGCTGCGGTGGTTTCTGGTGATTGGTTGCATGTCCAAACTGATTTGGGGAGGTGGTGGCAGCAGCAGAGAGGAGCTGGAAGAGAAAGAAGAAGAAAGAAATAAAACAAAAAAATTACATTACAATTTATGCGCTGAAAACTGTGAAAGTCACTCATTCTGCCACATTAATGTGAGGTGTTCAAACTTCAAACGTCATATTTTGGATATATGTTAAGTTGTCTAAAAGATAATAACCTCAATCGAGGTGTCTAAGTGAAAAGTCGTGGCAACAAGAAGATTTAAGGGGGATGTCCATGTGTTTGGCCTAATGCAAACTTAATGTACAGGAGTCTCACTTTTTGCTTGTTCCACTTTGCTCTTCATTCATCAGGATATTCTCACATTTTGCTTGTTTCACTTTTTTCTTTATTTGATTTGATGCAGGAAATTTGCCAGGTCCGCAGGTTGCTTGTCCAAACTGCAAACAACACTTCTGCCTTGATTGTGATATTTATATACATGAGAGCTTGCACAATTGTCCAGGTTGTGAGAGCTTAAGGAATTCCAAGACCATTAGTGATATGGAAGAATGATAAGGATGTCTATTTCTGAAGTGGTTTATTCCTCAAACGGAACAAGCTAAATGGCAAAATGTAATGTTATGTTGGATGCCCTTTCCAAGTACCAGAAATCTTGTTTCACAGCATGTCGTGAGGAAAAGTCAAGCTGGCTGCTTTCATAGGATTTTTACTGTTGGATCCAGCCAATATCTATGGAACAGCTATGGGAGACGCCACTAATAATCTCAAAGGTAAAACTTGTATGGTCTAATCCAACGTTTGGAGCAATGCAGGATCACGGCATAATGTATATCATTCATATGTCACAAACAGATTGTTGTTACTTTGTACCCTCAAATTCTGACTTAAAAAGAAGAAAAAAAGGAAGACAGCGATGAGATCTGTTTTACGTTTGAGCCTCAGGATTTTGACATTTATTTACTGGACAATCCACTGATGAAATGACTTCTGAGTGCATTTCCAAGGGCAGAGGCCTTTGCTACGGGTAGATGAGTATAATTTATCAGCTACTGTTAATCCAAAAGATATCGTTCAGGAGGACAATTAACATTACAATAGCTCTTATGATATGTTATGTCCATGTCACCATTGAGAATGACACTTTTGCTGGAATACCTGTGCTGGTTTTTGCATACTATAAGTTGATATAAATCAAACACACTCGAGCCTGCATCGGTTTCTTGGGTTCGATTCAATTTTCGTTGTTTGGTTTCAGCTCAGTTATTTGGTATGGACTGGTATGCAGGGATTCAAAATCAAGTTAGTATTATATATTTACTTTTGTTAATTACTTGTGATATCCAAGTTCACAGTCCTTGATAACAGTGCCATGCTGGATTGCACAAGATGCCATTGAATTTGCTTGTGAAAAATACATTTATGCTGTGTTAGTATTGAGTTTCATTTTATTTTATTTTTCCTTACTTGGTCTCTCTAGTTCATTTATATGATTAGTTAAAAGGGGGAAGGGTCAGTACTTGTCCCTTTGCTATTGAAAATTTTAAAATATTATCCTCCGTGTTATAATATCATCAGTATATATATATGTCCCTAACGTTATACAAATGACTACTTTTGTCATTCCTTTGTTAACCTCATCTATTTTAACCACTTGGCGTGCCAGTTCACCCCACCAACCTTTCTCCCGCGACCATTCACAGTCACCAACACAGTGTTGATATAAGAGAGAATCCGCCAGCTAGATGAGCAGGGGAATATTGTTGCAAGAAGTACCATCACCATTACTATAAATCATTTAACAATCTTTCGAAAGTTCTTTAAAAAGGTAGAGAACACTTTATGGTAAGTGATTTTTTCAATTTATCTTTAAAACATCATAATATTGCTTTTGGAAAAAAGAGAATTGAACTAGAAAACGCGTTAGATTAATAATTTGCTATATTCGTGGGTAACAAATTTAAATCAAGGTCTTCATAATGAGAAGAAAAAAAAGTCATTTGCTTTATATATAGCTTATTCATTCCCACAAGGCCATAATAATATATTAATTAAAGAAACATAAAATATTTTATTAATTAAATATAAATGATCTCATAATCAAATGCCCCTTCAGACCCACTTAATTATTTTATACTTCTTCTTCCCCCTTCAGATAATAACTTGCCTTATAAAATTTAATATAATATAATACAATATTTAAATTCTTTGACCAAGAACTTATTAAATGCACACATACTTTGGTACTACTTGTCTACAGTTTCCCTATATAAATTTACTTGACTTAGTAAATAGTTGAACCAGTCTTTAACTTATAATTGAATTTTATTTTAATAAATAACAATAACAAACTTAAATATCCAAGAAGCTAAGCTAAGAGTGACATAAAGTAACTTAAAATTCTATGAACGCAATGTATTATTATACTTATACTATCAAGAGAAATATATATGTACATAAATGTTTGATTAATAGATGAGTGTCTGTCGAAGACTTCCTGTCTAGCTCTACATATCAGGTTCATTGTGTCACGACTCACGATCCAAACACATAATTAATACGTATTTTCTGTTTTGATCATATAAATCTCACAAATTTCTCTCTCAAGTTATATATGCCATTATCAAACCCAAAAACATATGTAAAATTTATGAAGCTTGTCAGCCTAAAAATCTATCAGTTCTTCGCTTTAATTCGGCTTTGTCGATGACGTCACACATTAGGATATATCCAATAATCCTTAAATTATATGGTCCCTCAACCTTATCAACTATATGTTTGACCTTACTAAAAGTCCTAGTAAAAAATTATAGTATGACTTTTTAGCTAGGCCTGTAATACATTATTTAGACAATGACTTGGATTGTAAGGACCAATGCAAATTGCAATACTTTTAAACAAAGACTTAAATTCTTCTAAATCAACTGGAAAATAAATTTAGTATTTTACTATACTCGACTTAATTGCAATTACTAAAATAATTTGACACGTTACTATATTAATTGTATCATGGAATGAAATTCAGTATTCACAAAAAATTGTGACCTGAAATAAGTTGGGCGTTAGTCTTTGTCAAAATATGTGGAATTTGTAATATCTGCTACAATAATTAAAAGTGATCTAATATTGTAAATTAATTTTTTTTTATATTGATGATGTATATAACTTAAATCTCTTTTTCAGTAAACTTTACAGAGACAAAAAAATCAATATTTCAAAGAGAAGACTTGGCGTTTAATTTGAGTGTTCATGTTTTTGCTTAAACATCTGTATAAAGATTACTTTGAATAAATCAAATTGCTTGCCAGCAAGCTAACAGTTCTTTTAGAAGTATTCGACTTCTAGATCGTTGAATAAATTAAATAGCTTTTACCAAATCTTTAAATTACATCAAATTAATTAGCCTAATTTTTGTGATTCTTAAAATTGATAACAAGTATGATCAAAGATAGTCAAAAAAGGATTCTACTGAAGCCTCAAAATAACAAAATAGAGAAATCCTTTTTTTTGATATCAGAGGTAGAGTTAGAGTTAGGAGTTCTAAGTTCGAATTCACAATACTAGTGTGAAAAATATTTTCACCACCTTTTCTTATCAATTAGTTGTCAATCAGTTTTTTTTTTTATATATATATTCTAATACAATTATAGAATATACGAAAAAGATAATAAGTTCGTGAACCCACGTACCCCACCCTTGCTCTATTCAATTCGATTGTCATTCTAATACAGTCCAGTCATATAACTGATTAGTATATCCTGGCAAAATACCTATGCATTTACTAATAGAATAAGACAAAAATGAATAATGCGTTTCATATTTGGCATAGAAATCGATGCCAGAGAACGATTTTTCCAAACTATATAGTATGTCCATGTATTGATTTAATTAAGAAAATGATAAAGTGACCATGAGAAATTATATAAAGTGATTATTTGAAGAAAAAAAAAAGGAGAAAGGATTTATATTATGAAATAAGGAAATGCAAATGAAACAGAAATAATAATATAATATTGAGGAGAGAGAGAAAGATTCTTTTTTAGAGAGTAAAATAGAGAATTGAGTTGAAGTTGGTTGTCTGAAAAAATAAACAACTCTATATATGGAGAGTCAAATAGAGGGCAGGGTTGGAGATTCCCTTATACCTTCATATTAACATTGAGTTGATATCTTTGAAAAATGTAGTGAGTAAATATATTCTAGACCAGGAGCGGCTCTACAGCTTTGAAAAAAAAGCGATTGCCTTAGGCCCCAAAATTTGAGGGGCCTCATTTTTTTTTTAAAAAAAGGTTATAAGTAGTTTTTTTTTCCTCAAAAATATCGAGTATTACTTGTAGAAAATAAAAACATTTCATAAAAGAGTAAAGAAGTAATAGAAGTTCGATAAATTATGAATACTATGTCTCAAGAAAGATTAAATAATTGGCTATAAAAACTTCATAAAAAATATATATTCGAATTTAAGACCTCCATTCAGATTTGTCTTTAGGCCACTGATTTATTAGAGACGCCCCTGTTTGAGACTCTATTAATTAATAATAAAAAATATATATGGTAAATTCACTATATTAATTATTATTTTCTTAATAAATATATCAAGTAAGAAATTGACAAGTAAATCGAAATGGAGAGAGTAATTAAATAAGTTTCATGAATATTAATAGTGGAGTTGACCGCGAAATTATGGACCCAAAAATGTTTTTTTCACTTATAGTAAAAGGCAAAGAAAAGTCGTTTATAAAAATAAGAAGACTTTGGGCATATTATTCCTTTCAAATTTTCGAAGTCTTGATTAGCAAATGACAATTATGGAACTTTCAGATTATTTTGAATTGGGATTTGGGGGTACTATAATCATTAATTTGTATGAAAGAGAGTTTTTCAAATTATAAGGGAGCAAACAAAAATAGAGCCATTTTAGGAAGGGGTAAAAATATAATATTATTATTATTATTATTATTATTATTATTAATAGGAGATGGCATATGGGGGTTGGAAATTGTAAAATTGATTTAAAAGGAAGATTTCCATGAGAAACCGCGTTGTGTGTCAAGTAGAGAACGTAAAAGGATATATTTTTGTATACTTCCCTCTATCCTATATTAGTTGATCACTTTTTATTTCGCACACGGTATTTAAGAAATCATAAATAAAAAAAGATAATTTTGCTAATTCACCACTTAAAGACTTTTTGAAAATTTTACAAACAAATGTGAACATTTCAAAAAGAATTAACAAGAGTAAGATATATAAAAAAAATTAATTAATATTTTCTTGATTTTATAAGGTGATCAACTAATATGGTACAATTATTTTTAATATAATGATCAACTAATATTAGACGAATGAGGTATATTATCAACAATTAATGGCCTCAAAAGTAAAATATTTTTATTCATGTAATTAAAAAAGATCCATCCAAGTAACGTGTATCCTTTTCTTTTGGTCGTTGGTCCCTCATCTTTATAAACAGGATTGTTTGATCTTTAAGTTTTGTACATAATAAATTGAAAATTAAAAAGGAAAAAGAAGAAAAAGAGCAAATTCTAGTTGAAGCTTTAAACAGTGGAGAAATATTCTCTAACAACATTTTGGTGGAAAAGTTATAGAGGAATTACAACTTTTTAGAAGTAAATTAAAAGTAACATAACTACGTACTTTCAAATAATTATTTAACAAGTATAATAATGAAACTTTAAAATAGGAATTATACCAATAAAAACGTAATCTTTTCAATTCAAAATAATCTCAAATCTTCTCTCACCTAAATCATACGTTAAATTATTTAAAAGTATTTTTATACATTTTTAATAACAATAATAATAATAATAATAATAATAATAATAATAGTAATATTAATTTTTATATATATAAAGCTGGATATAGATAATTTGACGTGGCACATATTTTTTACCAACTCTTCTATTTATCTTTTATATCCTATTTTGACAATTTATATTTGTTTTCTACTTTTTTTTAATTTGTATTTTCAAAAAACTAAAATGTTCAAATGACCACCCAATTAATAACCTTCCTTTAAAACATTCCTTAAACTATAATTCTTCCTACAAGGAGATATCAAATCATGTACTATATTATTTTTAAAAATAACATAAATATTATTAAATTAAAAAATTAAGTAAACAATTATAAAATGAATGATAAAGTATAAGTTCCTATGAATAGTGAAAGTAAATTTTCTTATGATTACTACTAAAGTTAGTTAGTTCTAAAATCTCTTAATTACACCTCTTAAATATACTTTCTCCTCCCTCCTCATAGTGAATTACTTAGTTATTATTATATTTTTGGAGTTTTTACTTTAAAATAATATAAATAAATATTGATATAAGATATAAAAGATATACTAAATTGAATGTTTTTAGTTGGAGTATCATTTATTTCATTTTCTTAGAATGTCTCTCTGGCCATTTTCTTTTCTCTCTTTTTCTTTAAATAAAATTATCTTAACATACTCAACTAATTAAATTTCTTATATAATTATGAGTCTTCAATAAGGGAGGACATCATACAATAATAGAGGATATTAATATTAATTGGGTAATAATTTAACTGTTTTTTCAATTTTTTATTTAAAAGTCCAATAAAATCTCTACACTTCCTTTCTCCCCACCATTTAAATAGTTACTATACAATAATTATGAGTGTTAAATTACATTCAAATTATTATTTTATATTATATTGAAACACACCCTAAACACCAAATAAACTAAAATTCAAACAAAAAATGTCATTTGTTTTGAAACAAAAGAAATAACACAACAATAATAACATTCGTCATTTATATTTGCTTACGATAAAAAACATGAGCAAGCTCAGTCAGACAAAATTACGAATCATTTCATTTTTATTAAAAGACAAGGAAATAAGGAATATCCTGTTGATGATCATCATGTAGACCCCATCCTACACACCACATTTTTAGTCAATTTTTTTAAAATAAAAATGTCAGTGTCCCACTAGCAACTATTTTTTTCTTTTAGTCTAAGTCGCCTCTATATGAAACTTCATTGCTCTTTCTTCCACAATCCAAGAAAATTTCCAATTAAAATAGACCTTAGACAATTTTATTTTATTTTTACTAGAAAAAAACACAAACAAAAAGAAAAACGAGTATATTACCAACTCCCACGTTGTCTTAGTCAAAATAATCTGCCATATTTGATTGACCAGGCCATTAAGAAACTACTATATATATATATTAGATCCACAAACAAATCATCTAGACCAAAAAAAGAACATAGGAAAATAACAAAGTAATAATTTTGTTATTCAAGTTCAATCCAACATGGTTGAGCATAATTTTCATCAACAAAGTCATAGTTTTGTTAAGTTGGTGATATTTCTATGCTTGTTATTTCTATCTGCTAATATTTCAGTTGAAGCACGAATTCGTCATTATGAATGGGAGGTTAAATATGAATACAAATCCCCAGATTGTTTCAAGAAACTTTCTATTAGTATCAATGGTAAAACTCCAGGACCTACTATTGTTGCTCAACAAGGTGACACTATTGTTGTTGAAGTCAAAAATAGTTTGTTAACTGAAAATCTTGCTATTCATTGGCATGGAATTAGACAGGTAAATATACATTTTAAAAAAATCCCTTTTAATTATTTTTTTTTAATCAATAATTTTGATTTTATATATCTTGTGAATATTGTAGATTGGAACACCATGGGCTGATGGAACAGAAGGTGTGACACAATGTCCTATTGTGCCAGGGGATACTTTTGTATACAAATTTGTTGTTGATAGGGTAAGTTTTTTTTTTTTTTTCCCTTTGAGTTGCATTTAATCGAAGCACGAGAAACAATCATGTTTGCAGTACAATTATAATGGAGATTTGTTTTTGCAAATTTTGTGCAGGCCGGAACATATTTGTACCATGCTCATTATGGTATGCAAAGACAAGCAGGACTACAAGGAATGATCAGAGTATCATTACCTGATGGAGTTTTAGAGCCATTTTCATATGATCATGATAAGAGTATTCTTCTCACTGATTGGTACCACAAGAGCACTTATGAACAAGCAACTGGTCTTGCTTCATTGCCTTTTTCTTGGGTTGGAGAGCCACAGGTAAAAACTATACTCAACTTATTCATTCTTCGTTTGTCTGATTTTGACTTGACACAAAATTTAAGAAAGTATACAAGACTTTTGATCTTTTATGTCTAGAAATTAAAGAATTGAATAGAAAGGAAAGAGATATTTTGTTTTTTAAACAGACTAAAAAGAAAAGTAAGACAGAATAAATTAAAACAGAGGGGGAATATAAGGTTTTTGAAACGTTGTTCAATAATGTTTGCTAATTTTTAATTTGCTTTTTTCAGTCAATCTTGATTCATGGAAGAGGAAGATTCAATTGTTCTATTCCAAGCATAGATCCTACTCTTTGTAATGCTACAAATCCTCAATGTACACCTTATTCAATGACTGTTGTTTCTGGCAAGACTTATAGGCTTAGAATTGGCAGCTTGACTGCTCTTTCTGCTCTAAGTTTTGAAATTGAGGTATTTTTCACAATTCCCCTATGTCAACCTAAGTTGCTGGGACTCTCCAAAATTGCTGCCTCACTCGTGTCGGATCCTCCAAAAATGCACTACTTTTCGAGGATCTGACACGCAGCCGTCAACATTTTTGAAGAGTCTGAGCAACATAGATGTCTAAAAATTTAACTAAATAAATAAGTTTGTTTTTATTAATTGAATTTTGTGATTCAGGGGCATAACATGACAGTTGTTGAGGCAGATGGTCACTATGTGGAGCCATTTGTGGTACAAAATCTTTTCATTTATTCTGGTGAAACATACTCAGTCCTAATTAAAGCTGATCAAGACCCTACAAGAAATTATTGGGCTAGTACAAAAGTTGTCAGCAGGAATAGTACTACTCCAAATGGTTTGGGTATTTTCAATTATTACCCAAACCATCCTAGGAGATATCCTCCTACTATACCACCCCCGGGGCCACGTTGGGATGACGTTACCCCCAGGATGGCTCAGAGTGTTGCGATCAAGTCCCACAAAGAT
The DNA here is from genome assembly GCF_019186545.1 of Solanum stenotomum. NCBI lineage: Eukaryota > Viridiplantae > Streptophyta > Magnoliopsida > Solanales > Solanaceae > Solanum > Solanum stenotomum. The sequence goes on along the minus strand of NC_064283.1, from coordinate 18,481,056 downwards.
TTCATCCATGCCCCTCCTCTGACATCAGACAGGGTCATTGTAATGCTCAACACACAAAACAGGGTGAACGGGTATGTACGTTGGTCAGTCAACAACGTCTCGTTCAACATGCCTCATACGCCTTACCTGATCGCCCTTAAGCACAACTTATTACATACTTTCGAGCAAACCCCTCCTCCAGACAGCTATGACCACAAGAATTATGACATCTTCAATATCGCGCCTAATGTGAATGCTACAACTAGCAACTCGATTTATCGATTGAAGTTCAACACAACAGTGGACATCATATTGCAAAATGCCAACACAATGAACCCAAACAACAGTGAGACACATCCTTGGCATTTACATGGACATGACTTTTGGGTAATGGGCTATGGTAATGGAAAGTTCAACCAATCTATTGATCCAAAGAATTACAACTTTGTGAACCCAATAATGAAAAACACAATTCCAGTCCATCCTTATGGATGGACCGCATTGCGATTTCGGGCCGATAATCCAGGAGTTTGGGCCTTCCATTGCCATATTGAGTCACATTTCTTCATGGGAATGGGAGTTGTATTTGAAGAAGGAATTGAAAAAGTTGGCAAATTGCCTACTTCTATCATGGGCTGTGGAGAAAGTAAAAGGTTCCACAGGCCTTAAATTCTTTAACATTATTGTCCAAAAGATTACTTTAGTTTGATATTGTTTGGATTCTTTTGATAGTTGCCAAAAATCAAAGGCCAGTAAAAATTGTGTTCCTTTTTCTTTTAAAACCTCTACACTGTAAAAAAAAAACAATACAATTCACTCTTTTGCTGCTACTCATGTGTCATAATACTACATCCTTTTTTGTCTTATCATAACATAGTTTTTTGAAGATTTACAATTCTTTCTGTGAGATTCCTTCAAAACATATTTATCGATATTTAAGCTATTGCTGTTAATTAATTGTCCCTAAAAATATATTGGTACAGTGGAATGCCTCCATCACTCCTCATCCAACACTTGTTGTGAGGATTATATTATACTTAAAGAGACAAAATCAAAATTTGAACATTATAGATATGAAATTTTATCATAATTATTAGGTTTAAAATTTATTTTACATTTTTATTGATTGGGTGTAAAGTTTTTAACATGTATATTATATTTACACGACAACTTATGCTCTACAGTACGATCAATTAACTCTTTAGAGCATAAGTATGCAACGCCACAACTTATGCTTGTGTAATTTAGGGTCAAATATTTGGATGGTTGGTCAATAGGGTTACACAATTTATGAAACTAACAAGAACCGAAGGAGGCTACCGCAACAACAAACCAACATGCATTATTTAGAGAAGGATAATGATCTATATTGAACGAAATCTCAATTTTAAATGACAAAATTATTCGTCACTAATAATCAAACTTGATTGAGTACAACCAAACTCAGCAAGCCTAAAATGAGCATACTCAACCTCCACTGGATGTCGCTACTCAGATCTGTATTGAACGTATCCATTAGTTGTTAGTATTATTGTTGAAGTGAAAACAATTGAAACTTAGTATATATTTAAAATTTTGAACTATCACAGTGTAACACAAAAAAATTCTAAGCTAAGACTCGAACTATTCTTTGAGCATGTATAGGCCCAAACTCTATAATATATAATTATGCATAGGTGTGAAGATTAATTACTAAGTGTGAAAAATGTATTGGATGTGAATTAAGGTCATAAAGAACCTCTGGCACTAAGTTAAGTTCAAAGATTCTCTACCGATTAAGTTTTTGCATAAGATAATATGTTAGGGTCAACTTTAAATGAGTATATCTCCTAGAATATGAAGAGTTATGTGTCCCATTATACCCACCAAATTAAAGGTCTTTGAGTTTTCTTTTGAACACCGCTAACTGCTTGTCACTACGATTCTAGAGTAAAAAAATTGCTTTAGGAGAGATGCTCCAGTCTGGAAAATTTAGTCCCAGATAGTACGAGTAAGAGTACGACTCGTACTTTGATGGTACGACCCATACTATGACCCGTAAAAACTTGATAGAGTCCGAAAATCGACAGAGGCAACCATGAGTCAAACCATGACGCATGGTATCAATGTACAACCCGTATAGCACTGTATAGATCCAGATATCACTGTATATCAGTGGTATATCAAATTTTCAGATTTAAAAAAAAGCTATATTGAGTTTCTTTCCCCCCTTTACACTCGCCGGTCCATCCCAACAACCCCAAGAGCTCTCTTCGACCCTACTAAGTCTAGATAAGTATTCTTCATGATCTTATAACATATATATATATTATATATATATATATATATATATATATATAGTGAAATCATAGTGAAATCAAGAACTTAATTCTAGGGTACAAGGTTTGATTTTGAGCAAGTCCATCAAGATTCTTCTTTCCAAATCAAGGTAAGCATTCTCTTATGATTTCCTAGTGGTTCTAACAAATAATTATGTATTCTAAGAAAAATTCTTGTCACACTCCGAACCTACATCCTGAACGTAGTCGGCACTCGAGAACCATTGCTGGTCCCCAAGCGAACCGTTGGCCTGGCTAACTACTTAGCGGAAGACTTACTCAAGCGATAAATAGCTTAAAAACAAAATTTTGAACATTTAAACTCAAAGTAAATATAGAACTCAAATTGTCTGTAAAATACTCAATAACATAAATATAATAGTTTGCAAAAACATCTCAAGAAAAATTGAATACTGAAAGACTCTTCAACTCTATCTATGTATGAAGCCTTTAATGTTTGAGATAGGTGTCGGGACAAGACCCATGACACCTCAAAACAACTAGACTGAAAGTAAATGTGAAGTCCTCCGGAATGCAAGAAGGCTCACCAAAACTATCTGGAGTGTAGACTGATCTCAACAGAGCACCTGTTGATGATCCTGGACACCTGTATCTGCATCATAAAAAGATACAAGTCAAATGACATCAACACATTTGAATGCACAAGTACACAATATAACTAAATAACAAATAACTAAATAAAAAAAGTGGAATGGATATAGGTATATACTCAACTGAATGTAGAAATAAATGAGTGAAATCATTAAAACTTTACAAAAATACTTACTCATATATGAACTTAACAAATTAAGTGATATAATGAAATTACGCTTTTAACTTTATTTGAGATATTGTCTAACCGAAAACCATCATTATGAGCTATATGATGATACAACGTCTTGTCCACGCTGCTAGAATTGTCCTAGCTATACCGTGCTGGGATATAGAACCTCTCAACTAAGTGGATCCACTAAGCTCTGCCTGAAGGCACAAGGATTCATCTAAAAAGTATGATTATGTACCCATGTTGGCAAGACATGGTTTATAGGGGCTGTGAGTTATTTGAACTCTCCCCCGTATCAGTGCTCAATACCACTCCCAATTATATATACTCTTCCCCAAATGTAAAAAAACATACGCTATCTCTAGTTTGAGATAATTTTTCAAACTATCCTCTTAAAAGAGGTAATTGCTCTGGAATATCTTTGAGACTCATTGCTCATTTAGAAAACAAGACTTCTCATTGCTCAATGTAAAAATACATTATGGGTTGAGATAATTACTCAAAAAGTGCCTCTTTATAGGTAACTGCTCTGCACTTAATCTTTATGAAAAACTCTTTTAACTTTTCTCAAAAAAAAGTCTACTCTTTTCCTTCAGGTAAAAATAAAACATTTGGGAAATACTTAGTTCCCTTATACTCTTTCTCAAACTCCTCTTTACTTCCTCAAAACTCAGTTTAAACAATAATGTTTTGTTTAAAAGATTCTCAGTAAGAATTCAATGAATACTTAAGAATAGGGTTCACGCTAAAAAATAAACATGAACAATCAACTCAATAATCAAATACACAATTTACGACGATTCAATAATTAGAAATAAGAATTAAATAATTAGACTCAAGAACTCAAAACTCAATATCAACTCACCTTAAGGATACTCAAATCCACGGATAGAATCCTAGATTATTCTTTTATTGATTTGAAAGTAGATGTAGGGGGTGAAGACAAATTAGTCCAACACTATGATAGCCTTACATACCTAGGAAGAACAACATTCTCGGTGAAATTAACGAAACTCGAAGAACGCTCAAAACCCTAAATTTTCTCCTCTTGAAACTTTGTTCTAATGTCTTGACGTGTTAATGAAAGTAAAAAAACTGATTAACACTTTTTAAGCCCTTAATTAGGTATAAAACGTCATGGTTTATGATTAGAATAAGAATTAAAAAGACATAGTTTAAGTACCAAACACATAGGGGAAATACCAAAATGACCCCAACTTAAAAAATTGATAGAGTGCCTTAAAAGGAAGGTTTCACGGACCGTTTAAAGCTATACGGTCCGTGAAACACTTCATGGGCCATATAACCGTTCGTGAACCTTCACCTGTCTAACTAGGCCTCACATGTCTAACCCTGTCTAACTAGATCTCACTAAAACAGACATAACTTTTTACTCCAAATTCGAAATGAGGTAAACTAGGTGGTGTTGGAAAGAAGACTCAAAGACCTTTCATTTAATAAGTCATGAGACACCTAGTTTATTTTATTCTGAGAGATATGAGCATTTGAATTTAACCCAAGTAAAATCTCACATTGAAACTTAATCGACGAAAAAGCTTTCAACTCAGTTTTCTGCTAGGGGATTCTAGTGACCTTAATTCATATACAAAATCATTCACACACTAAATAATTTACCATAACACCTAAGAACAATTAAGAATCACCTGGTACAACCTTATACTCAAATGAAGAATGGTTCGAGTCTTAACTTAGAAATTTTCGGGGTGTCACAATTCTATACTCCTAACCTAGGATTTTCAAGATAAGTCATCTCAAGGTTCATGAACGAAAATTTTTAAGTATATAATGTAAGTATGCTATTATTATAGATAATATACTGTGTGAATAATTTGTATATATTGTAAGTATATAATGTAAATATTCTATAATTATATATAATACATTGTGTGAGTATTTGGTATATATTGTAAGTATATAACATAATGTCACGATCCGAGTCTACACCCTGGACGTGGCCGACACTCGAGAACCATAGCTAGTCCCCAAGCGAACCATCATCATGGCTGACTACAAGCGGAAGACTAACTTAAGCATGCAAAAGCTTAAAAACTGAATAAAATTCATGAAGCTTACAAATCTTTAACTCAAATGAATAACTCTAAATAAAAATAGAATATTCAACTAGCCAACAATAGGCAACTCAAGTCTTTAATACATTTAATAAGATAAATGAAACAGACTTCTCAAACTCTACTATCTATCTATGAAGCCTCTAACTGACAAAGATGGAAGTCGGGACAAGACCCACGACATTCTAACAACTGATATAACTGAAAATTAAATGAAATCCTCCGGAAGCAAGGAGGCTCACCATAGCTAACTCAAACTCCAAGTGGTATCAACGAAGCTCATGTTGATGATCCTAAATACCTAAATTTGCATCATGAAAGGATGCATGCCAAATGGCTCAGTACATGAAATGTACGAGCATGTTAGGGGAATTCTAAAACATAACATAAGCTTGAAACTTGATAAAAAGGGAAACGTAACTACCTCTTCTCAAACTTACTCAACTCAAGGAATACTCAAAACTACTCAAACTTACTCAACTCAGAAGTATTGAAGGATAATATACTTAACTCAGTAATAAGGTTCTCAACTCAGTGAAATGGGGCTCAACTCAACAAAAGGTACTTGACTCAATGAAGCACAATTTAACTCAAGATACTCAAGGATAAAACAATAGTTAAAGATGTAATATATATGGAAAGCTGTAAAACTGTAGATAGCAACTCAATGTATTGAAAAATATAATAATACTCAATGTGTATATAAAAATATAATATAACTCTGTGGGAGTTTCTCTAACCGGCAACCACCACTATGGGCCTAAGTGATGATACAATGTCTTGCCCACGCTGCCAGAACTGTCCTATACTTTGCCGTCATATAGAACGCCTTAACTAAGTGGATCCATTAGTCTATGCTAAAAATCACTAAGGAATCATCTAAAAAATATGATCTTTTCTACCCATGATGGCTACATGGTTTATGAAGACTTGAGTTATTATGAACTTGCGTCCCCATATCGGTGCTCAATACTACTCCCAAAATATACTCAACTCATATGTTTTAAAAACAAAACTCTTTCTTTGGTTTGAAATAATTACTCAAAACTTATCTTAAAAGCTCTCTTGGAAATTGGTGTTTCCTTTCTTGCTCAAATGTGAAAGCATTTTAACCCATGGGAATACTTAGTTCTCGTATAATCTTTGAAGAAATGAACTTTACTCTTACTCTTTACTCAACTCAAAGCTTAAGTATTAAAACAAAGTTAAAACGTTTGTAAAAGACTTCTTAAAATATGGTTCATGCCGAATTATGGTCGTGAACGACTCAATGCAAGGTTTTCAATAACCATAGATAGAACTCAATACTTGGAACTCAAGAACTTCAATGATACTATTCATTTCAAGAATGCTCAACTTAGAGGGTTCATGCGGAATTATGAGCATGAACTACTCAACTCAAGGACTCAATGATACTTTTCATCTCAAGATTGTTCGACTTATAGGGTTCATACGGAATTATGGGAATGCACAATTCAACTCAAGGACTTCATGGGTAACATGTAATAGTCCCATGATTAGAAATATAATCTCAAAGGGGATTAGGAACTCAATACTTAAGACTTAGAACTTAAAGATACTACTCTTCTCAATATTAATCAATTTATGGAGTCTATGCCGAATTTATGGGCATGAACGACTCGACTCAAAGGTCTACTTAACTACATGGAACTCATGTATACGACTCTTCTTATTCTCTTACTTATTTCCTCAAAACTTATCTCAAATCAATAGTTGATCTCAAAGGATTCATAATCGAACTCAAAGACTTTCTAGGACTCTACTCTTAACTCTCTCTTGAATGTGAATTATGAATTCAAGAGTTATGGTTCATGATATGAATGATGTCGTGATGATAATGTAGACTCATGAATACATTCTCCTCACTCTCATGCTCACTTACTTTAGTCTTGAAACAAGTTACTAGAAGTTGTAGAAGACTCCACAAAAGGACTCAAAGGGACTTTCTTAGGATATTCGAAAGAATTCTCAAAACTTAACTCTTAAATCTACCTTGAATTTGAATTATGAATTCAAGGTTATGATTCATGTTATGAATGATTTCTAGGTGTTTAAAAGTAGTTTAGAGTGTTTAGAATCAAAGGGGAGTAAAGGTACCCTTTGAAAGAACTCAAACAGACGAAACGATAAAGAACGGGTGGGGGAAGGCGACCCTGGCGCATTGAGTGGCGCAGGCCCCAGCCCTTAAACTTCAGAGAAGTGGTTGGGGGGCTCTGGCTGGCGTGGGGCGCCAGGCCCCAACCCAGAAAACTTCAACGAATTTCTTTGCTCGTTTTCTCACCCTAACTCGCCTAGAATCGAATGACTTCTTTCCCAATCACTTGGATTCTATTACTAAACATAATTACACTATAATCTACTCAAAACAACAGTCAAATCACTAAATTTCATATCGAGAAATCATCAAATCCCCAACACAAAAAGATTTAGAATGAACTTCAAGAACACCTATCAAGAACTCATCAAGAACTCTGATCTTTCAACTTCAAGAATGAAATTTTGAAAATAACATGATTGGCGTGTGGGTGAACTAACCCACTACTATGGAAGCTTACATACCTCTTAGTGATTGAACCCATGGCGAAAATCCGCAACAAAATGCAAGATTCTCGACGAACGCTTTGATCCTCTCCTATTTTCTCTTTTTTTCTCTTCTTGAATTCTCAACTAAAACCCTAAGCGTATATTAGGATTATAAAATTGTACCTAATAGGATTAGACCCCTAAAATATTATTAAAAACGAATTAAATTTGATTGGGTAAGGAAAAGACCAAAATACTCCTTACTATTTTCGGATAACTTTCCTTAACTGGATAGCCTGACTTCAAAAGGGAATATCTCACTCATTTGAACTCGAAACTTAGAAAATACGGTGGAGTTTGAAAGATAATTCAAAGACCTTTCATTGAGTACCTTGTAGCCCACCTAACTTATCCTGTACTGAAAATTATGGTCGTTTGAAGTTGACCCAAAACTCATAACTTAAGCATAACTTGCAAAATTTTAGATTTTGCTATTTCAAATTTAGTTCTTTTTGGAACTCAATATGCTACATCTAGTAACCTTAACACTTAAGAAATTTTAAATTCCTTGAAAAAACTTACTCACTACGAAGGATGGTCTGAGTCTTAGCTTAAAATTTTTTCGGGTTGTTACACATAAATATTCTATTATTATAGATATATATTCCGTGAATATTAATTTTATATATATATATATATATATTATAAGTATAATTGTATATAATATAATGTAAGTATTCTATTATTATAGATAGAATATTATGTGAATATTTGGTGCATATATAGTATATACTACATAATTTTAACATTTTTTTTATAAACAAAGATATTATATTAATACTAGTTAATATGCTTCATTACATGGTACTATATTAGGGGAGGGGATTGTAGTATTACTATTATAAGATGAGATCTTAGTTAGCCTAGCAAAAATAGTTCCTGTCTTACCTGCTTCTAGTGTCTTCGAAACAAACAATGGGAAACTTCAAAACATATAAGGGAGTGAAGTGTCAACTTACACAAATCAAATTTCAAATTTCAAGTTATATTTATTTCAAAATTAAATCGATAGCAATACACTACATTGATAATTGACTCAAACTTTCAAATTAATAAGTTTAAGAAGTATTTAATGTTATTAAAAATTTAAAGTAAAAATTAACCCGATCGGGCCTAAGACTCGACCCGTTAGGATTAGTGGGCCAAAATTTGGCCCCACTCGATATGCTCAAAATAATTGTGTACATGAGTTGTGGCCTGGGTCGAACATGTGGTTGTAACTATTTAGACCAGACCGAAAAAGTCTAGTTATGACTTATCCTACTGAAATTTGATTGAATTTTTTGATGGATTGGATTGATCTGGCCCGACTCACTTGACACGTTTAGTCTAAAATGTGCAATCAATGTGGAATCACATGCCATATAATTTGAAGCACACAATTATCCATGTACTATCGGAAACAAACACAAAAATATTTACGCCTTCCACGAGTGCGTGTAGTTTTTAGTAACATCGAACCTTTTTCAGTGTTATTTTTCCACTCATGCCATGAAAGTTCAAAATTCAAGATACTTTTTGGCTCTGATACCATAAAAAAATAAAAAAAGAATAAAATAAACTCTAAACTCGAACTACAAGAAATATATCTATATTTACTGTGAATCCACTTAAACTGAACACACTATTTTTATAATCTTGATAACGTAAACATATTTTAGAACCTTTTACGTAATATTCTCTCTCTATATATATAAAACATGTCCTTTCATAATTATTTTTGTACAATTTTTTTTAAAAACATTAGATAGTCATCATCTAAGGATTGGAGATTTAAACTCTTTTACAGTTATGAGTTTGTATTTTTGGTATAAAAAAGTTAAACAAAAGACAAAGAAGAAAATAAAAGGTAGTTGAACTACAAATAATTGATGTACATAAATATTGTAAAAATAATCTCATACATTAATGTGGTCAATGAAATCCTTGTCACTTGGATATTTTCTCCAAGAAGTACAAGAATAGATAAATGAAATTTGCACTTTTTATATTAGTTGACTTAAGCTTATAATTCAAAGGCTAAATAGATCAATATCCTAAACTTGATGAGTTTTATTTAGTGCATATTTAAATTTTACGTTGATTTAGTTATCCTCATTGACTTGACAATTTAATAGTCACACTTTCCCCTGGACGCTGACAACCCATAAAAGTGTGACACACACGCTACCACATATTGTCCATGTGACATTTTTTAGAATAATTTTTTAAAAACTTTTTTAGGTCTCACCAATTATTTAAATTATCCTTTTCTGGCCAAATATGAAAAAATAAATTAGAATAAACATTTTAATGACAATTTTTTATTTTTTCTAAAATTAATTATATATAATCAAGTTCGTTTTACCTATTTGGCCAGGAAAGAAGAAATACACCCTTTCTATTAAAAAAAATCAAGCATCTAATGCAAAATTATATAGAAAAAAAAGTAAAATTTCAAACAATTTGACCCGAAAATAATAATAATTGCATAGTTAAATACTTAAAATAAATACTTACTGCAAAAAAAAAAAAATACACACATATATATATATATATATATATACACACTTATTTTTTTATATATAAAAATTACACCGTTTTGACTTCATTACTTTAGTCAAATCATTTTTTATTTGGATAATATAAATAAGAGTTATAACTAAGTTATGTATGGGGAAACTTACATAAATATGCTATACTAAGAAAATATTTATCATTTATAGCAATAATATTTTCTTTTATTTGATCACTTTTAATACATTTATAATACAATTTTAATACATATTACATAGAATAATTTATAAAACATATATAATAAAAGTTTTATTGGTTGATAGTATATTTATCATACATTTTAATACACAAATAATACAATGTGTCAATTTCTTACCAAACAAGCGTAATATATTTTAAAACAATTATAATTCATATATATTGCATATATAATTCACCTTTAATACATATTTTAGATTTATCATAATATTGCTATATATCGCTATAAATCGCTATAAATGATAATTAATAAAAAGTAGCGCTAAAATCAGTAATTATTTATTAAAAGATACCCATACAAGTAATTTTTCGTTTGGGATAAAATGCACAATGTATATTAAAAAACAAAGAGTAATATAATTGGAATAAATAAATTATTATATTAATTATGTGGCAATTAATAGTTGAAAAATATTATACTTAAAAGTCAAATTTTCATTTTTTCTTTCCTTCCACGTACCTAAAAGTGAGCCAATTCACGTTCTTTGTCACATTAGCATCTACAAGAGTCGAGGCTTTCAAATTACAATGTTGAAGGGGGTAACTAGAGTAATATATAGGCTTTAAGTATGCATTAAATAAAACTTGTTTAGTTCGAAATGATTTTGATCTATTTAGCACATATTTTCAGATTTTACTTTATTCAGCTCATTTTGTATAAATTTGGAAATACTTGGATTTTTTTTGTTCTTCTTAATTTGCAATTATGATTTTCATCTTTTGATGGTTAAAAGTTAATTGATAGTGATATCCGTATTTATCATCACAAATTCAAAGATTGATAGGTCAATTAACGTGAAAAATTTAAACTCTGTTGTGGAGTTTTTTATAGCTTAAAAATTTATAAAGAGCGTTTTGTGATGTCCCAATTTAAATCGCCATAAGAGACAACCTCACTAAACCCCCGATTAGGGGTGTACATGACCGAGTTGGTTTGGGTTTTTTAAATATCAAACCAAATTATTTGTAAAAATTTTAAATTTATAAACCAAACCAAACTAATAAAATTCGAATTTTTTCGGGTTTTTCAACCTTGGGTTGGTTCGGATTTTTCAAATACCAAACCAAACCATTGTATCGAATTTTTAAATTTATAAATCAAACCAAACTAATAAACCTCGGATTTTTTCAGATTTTTGGATTTTTTTAGTAAAATTTGCATACAAACATATAATTAACTTGTGCTCCAAATATTTCTTTAGTCCAACCAAAATATAATTATCTAAGGTGTTCTTAAGAAAATAACACAAAATATGAGATGAGTACTGATGACACTAAAATATTCAATAAAAAATAATAATGAAATCATCATATAAAATAAATATTGCAAAGTCATAATGAAAATGATCATAATTTAAAGGGAAAAAGGTCTGAAAAATACTTTTAACTTTGACCGAAATTGTTGTTACGATACCAAACTTTATGGAGGACCTTTTACCCCCTACACTATTTAATAGTGTATTTTAAAGGTATATATGTGCCTACATGAACATCATAAAAATTGCATCATTATAAATAGTACAGTGTCCACGTGGGCACATATATACTTTTAAAATACACTATTAAATAGTGCAAGGGGTAAAAGGTCCTCCATAAAGTTTGGTATCGTAACAACAATTTCGGCCAAAGTTGAAATATTTTTCAGACCCTTTTCCCTAATTTAAAAGTACTAAATCATGCTAAATAAGTTTAATAAGTATTAGTTACATTACTAAATATTTAAGGAAAATTAAAATTAGATTATGTATATTAATTGTCTAAACCAATGTAAAACTAAAGAATAAATATTCAATATTATTGTCATTCTTAGTGTTGAATTGATTTTCTTTTTGCATTAGTATTAATTTGATTTTAATTTAAGTTTTATTATAATTATCAACACCTATAAACTATAATATTTATTGGACCATTCCGAATTCTAAGTTTTAAACTTGAAATAATTTATTAAAAGATAAAAACTATGAAATAGTATAAGAAATATTTTAAAATTATATCAAAGTAAATATTTTTATGTATAAAATAAAATTTTAAAATTACATATATAATGTCGGGTTGATTTGATCTCGGGTTGGTTTTTTTAGTTAAAACCAAACCAACCCAAATATAGTCGGGTTTTTTTTTCAATACCAAACCAAGTCAAACCAAACCACTAGTCGGGTTTTTTTTTCCGGTTTGACTCGATTTGCGATTTGGTTCGATTTTCGGTTTGGTTTTGTACACCCCTTCTCCCATAGAAGTTCCAATCGTCAATCCAATACGAACTCAACTAAATCATTTAAAGGTAACAATCTCATTAATTAAAGCAAACCAACATAACAATTAACAGTAAATATGCAAAAATAATTTTCCTAGAATCTAAAAATCGTGTACCTAAACATCTAACATAGTCTAGAATACGGGGATGCAACCCCAAAAAATGAAATCTAAATCCGGACAGTGGACTAGAGGGATAGAGATGAAATCATGGCAGCCCGAAAACAACTCAACCTTAAATGCAGAAAGTGAGAGACTCACAACTGAGGTCGCGTAGCAATCGCTGAAATATGCTTTGTACTCAACAAAAGAATAGAAAATGTAGTATCAATACTCAAAATTAACAGTGTATTGATAGAATCATCAGTGAGCTCCAAAAATATAAAGTGCGAACAAGTAACGGAAAGTTAATTAAACAAGAAGCCATACATATATAATCCAATCAGTCTTAGCAAACCACAAAAAATATGTCCAACATCATTACAATCAAATAGCCTGATTCACTCTCCAACACAAAGACAAACAATTAACATGTACCAGGCGTGGTATCCGAACCAACCAATATATAACCTATACCAGATATGATACTCGAACTAGTCAATAGAGAATCTGTAACAGATGTGGTACCCGAACCAACTAATAGATTTTTTGTACTAGGCACGGTATCCGTGTCAATCGATAATTTATACAAGATGTGGTACCCAAGCCAATCGAGAATTGAAAACATCACACAATCACAAACACAATGAATACAACCTCTTTGTAGATCACTTTCAGTTTTCTTCCATTGTAACTTTAGGTTGTCATCTTCTGCTTTACCATAATCCTGTTTGTTTTTGTTAACTTTTACAAGTAATTGCATTATATGATTATGCTCATTTATAATGTAGTTTGTCTTTCCTTTACCTTATTATTTAGACTGTGTTTTCGTGTATCAATAGCAACATAATTTGGACTTTTAATATCAAAGACAAAATTTTATTCATTAATTATTAGTGTGATTGTGAGTTATGATGCTCCCTTTTTAAGTACATTTTTTATCTTTCAAATTCTTCATTAATTTTTAAAGAAAATTATACTAATTTTTTGTTTATATATATATTATTTTTATTATCATTATTATTATTATTATAAATAGACGTGCAAAACGCATATACTTAACTAATTGTCCAAATATAAATTCTTTATGATAATTTAGCATTTAATAACATAGTCACACGACCATATTTGAATGATGTTGACCAACTTTTTATTTATTCCATATGTGACCCAAATAGCTGTTTCTTTTATTAATTGTTAATGTAATTGTGAGTTATATTGTTCCTTATAAGTACATTTTTTATCTTTCAAATTCTTCATTATTTTTTTTAAAGAGATTATACTAATAATTTATTCTTATATATATTATTATTATTATTATTATTAATGCAATACACAAGCAAAACGCATACACTTAACTCATATTGTCCAAATGTCAAATTGGTTATGATAATTTAGCATTTAATAACATAGGCACACGATCATGTTTGGATGAGATTGACCAACCTTATGTTTATTTCATATTTGATCCAAATAGCTTTTTTGACCTTATAAATTAGCTACGATATATTATTATTAATATTAATTAATTAATACAATACACATACACTTAATTAATATTGTCCAAATGTCAGCATTCAATAACATAGCCACACGACCATATTTGGATGAGGTTGACCAACTTTTTATTTATCACATTTGACCCAAATAGCTCTTTTGACCTTATAAATTAGCCACTATATTATTAGGGAAAAATGTCTGAAATATATTTAAACTTTGATCGAAATTGTTATTATGATACCGAGCTTTGAAAATGACCTTTAACCCCTCTACACTATTTAATAGTGTATTTTCAAGGTATATATGTGCCCACGTGGACATCATAAGTACTGCGTCATTATAAATAGTAATGTGTCAACGTGAGCACATATATACCTTTAAAATACACTATTAAATAGTGCAGGGGATAAAAGGTCCTCCATAAAATTTAGTATCGTAACAACAATTTCGACCAAAATTAAAATATTTTTCAGACCATTTTCCCTTATTATTATTAATTAATTAATTAATGCAATACACGTGCAAAACACATACACTTAACTAATATTGTCCAAATGTCAACATTTAATAACACAGTCACACGACCACGTTTGGATGAGGTTGACCAACTTTTTATTTATTTCATATTGACCCAAATAGCTTTTTTGACCTTATAAATTAGCTACTTTGGAGCCTTCTCTTTCGGTCATTGTATTGTTCATACACTACACAACACTCTAAGCTACTGTTCCTTTTAAGGCAGAGAAGATACCCCTTTTAAAGATGGGTAGAAAAATTGAAATAAAAAAAATAGAAGAGACGACGAAACGTCAAGTCACATTTTCTAAGCGACGTGGTAGTTTATTAAAAAAAGCTGAGGAGGTTGCGATTTGCTGTGACGTGGACGTGCTGTTTGTCGCGTTCTCACCTTCTGGTCGGCTCAATAAATTCTGTAGCCAACAAAGGTATTGTATTTATGATTCCGACAAAAAAATACGAATTTTCCGTTATGCCGTGCTAGTTATTAATCTATAAAACTATCATCTTGATTAACTTTTTTTTTTTTATACTAAATTTACACTTTTGTAGAGTTGAAGACATGCTTCAGCGTTACCTTAAGCTTCCGGTTGAGCGGAAATTGACGTACATGAACATTTCCTAAATTTTCTTGATTTTTTTTTAGCTATTAGTAACTTATATAGTGTACCACTAACTTATGAGTTTTTTTTTTCTTTTGTTGGGGCTAGTCACATGGCTGATGTTAAGGTACTTTACTCTTTTATATATTTATTATCGATATGTATTTGTAGGACTTTTCTATTTTCTAAAATTATGTCTTGTTTCTATTAATGTGGATTAATTCGTCTAATCTTTATATGATGATGAAATTTGCCAAAGTTTGAAACGAAAATTAGTACTCGTTCTTACCCATTTCAATTTGTTTTTTTTTTTTTTTTCATTTTAAAAAGAATGTGTCAAGTTAGGGCTTGAGTGTAACCCGCACCTCAAAAATAGGAGGATTGTCCAAACTTTATAAGGAGCCCAGAAATTTATTTATTCACCGATGTGGGACACTTCATTCCTTCATCACCCCTTTACACCCAGATCCGAACATTCTTTATCCATGATTTCACTATATCACCCCCTCACACCTAGACCTAGACATTTTTATCTGGGATTCTATGGTATCACCCTCTCAAGCCCAGATTTGGATATTCTTTATTTAAAATTTCACTGTTCGATCCAGAGTGTGACATTCATGGACGGGGGGAGGGGGTTCCACCCCCGCAACTGTTCCATTTCCTGAGGCCTACATCAAGTCTGACTCTTATACCATGTTTAGTTAAGTTTTAGGCATAACTAATTACACCTCAAAAGCTAGTTCATAGGAGTAGGATTGTCTAACGTTTTTTAACGAGACCAGAAGTTTAGTTATTCACCAATCTGGGACATTTAACGATCTTTCATCAGAACATTTTTTTTCTTTTTCGATAATTTTTTAATTTCAACTTTCCACAACACATGTTTATAGCCACAAAATTAAAGGATATTTTGACACATTCTACCTCTCTTTAGTTTAAGATCGTATGATACAAAAGTGTTATTAATTTATTAAATTGTATCAAGATGAAATCAGACAAATAAATTAAAATTGAGTGTGTATTAATTAAAAGATAATGAAAATGACATCCTCAAAATCAACGAAATACTATGTGATTTTTAACTTGTTTTAATTCATTCAACAAAACAAGTTTGACTTTAGTAAAAAAGTGTATAATTGAGAGAGTTGTAATAATTTTTTTTAATTATTGATATCTATTTGACCCATTTTAAACTAGTTTTAATTCATTCTTTTGGGTATATTAATGAAGGAGAAGGTGGCAAAATTGAGACAATTGAATCACATCAGAGGAGATGTTAGCAAGCTACACCTTCTTGATAAACAGTTTGGATCTCCTCTCTTTCTCACATTTTCCTTTGTTTACTTTATTGTCTCTCTTTAATTATATTGTGTTTTGATATTATTTACAACAAATGTAAATTTAAAAAGTATGTGTATAAGAAGATTAACGAACGACGAAATGGAATGAAACAGAATTAGGAGCTTTATTTTAAAAGAATATTTTGAAAATTAGAAAAGATATTACGGATAAATGAATTAAATCTTCAATTAAATTAAATGTGCTAATAAAATGAAAATCTATAAATTGATAGGGGTGACAATTTAATACATAATACGCAAATAAGTTAATTTGACTAACTTATAAACTTGAATAATCATATGGATATTGTTGTTACTAATATTAATACTCTCCATATCGTACCAAAGAGATAAAAAATTCGGCCAAAGCATAATTAACAAAATTTATTTTGACCAGGGGAAAATATAGACAAGCATATATGTAAGTTGACACAATCATCACCACCAACAACAAGCTCGATATAATCTCATTAGTAGGGTTTAAGAAGAGTAAAATATACACAACCTTATTTCTACCTTTACGGGATGAAGAAGTTGTTTCTGACTGACCATCAGACATCAACAACCCTGCTGCATTATATTATTTAAGACTTAAGACTGATAATATGAGCGAGCTCAAATATGTCGAGTTACATAAACGTTACAATATTTTGATTTATTGAAAATGTTAGATACTACCTAGTACCTCATACTTAATTTCTTTTGTATTAAGTGAAATTCACGACTCTCTCACTAATGAATTAAACTTTATCATGATGGCTGCCTTTGGGTGTTTCAACCTGTTGCCGGTGTCTTAATTTCTACAGGATTGAGGTGAGCACAACTTAATTTTATGTCTCTATTATGAGTTGTTTTTTCTCTTTTCAATCTACCCTTGCTATTCTAATTAGTAGTGTGTTAATTAAGTGTGACTTGAAGTAGAAATTAAGACTAGTTCAAATAAATGTTAATAAATCATTCTAGTACCAATGAAGAAGGTTGATAAAGTCATTTTAACTTGAAATTTTTTGATGTAGAATTTGGAGCTACAAATCAAGAAGAGCACATTGGAATTACAGATTGTGGATGCTAACATAAGGTCATTTGATTTAGTATCGCAAGTGTTTTTCTTATAGTTCTTCTTAATTATAATCTCATGGTTTAATACATTGACATCACCTTGATCTTTCAATTAGACATTTATATTATAGAGTATTTCAATTGTCTAAATGTAATATTCTGCCTAACAAGATGATTACGCAGGGATTACGAACCAGGAGCAGAACAAGAGCCTTCTCTTCACCAACTCTGTTGGTGTGAGAGTAACTTGAAACTCTCTCTCCAAAAAATCTTGGCTAGAAAAGTTTGTTCTTCCACCTTGATTTGTCATTGAAGAATAACGCGAAATTACAATTTTCAAGAAAATACTTATTTTTCTTAGAAATAATGTAAAATCCCAACTAATGTCAAATTAATTTTGATTAGATGGAATTGGAGAAACAAGGAAATATGGATGTTCACTCTGTTGCACAACAAATGGCTCCTCATCAGTTTGATACTAATAATTGGATTAGTCCATTCAGGTCATTAATTTTTTTCACATAATTGAAAATTTTGCTCTCCTTTCTCCTTTTGGTTTCATTAGTTTGTTATTATTGCAGTTCAACTATTCAAAATCAAGATTGGATGGACAGAGGAAAGAGAGTAGCAAACAATTCTAGCAATTACACATATACCCCTTCCTTTGCTAGTACTTCACAGTTAGGGAATATGTCATTTCCTCAAAATTCATTGCCTTTTACCCCATTGCAGGTAACACTTTTTAGGATCTCCTAGAAATTGAGATATTTTCTTTTAAAAAAATTGATATTATTTATTCTATTTATACAATAGTGCCAGCAACAACATATGATTGTCGATGTTCAGCAGAATCCATTACAAATATTTGGACAATCACAAGTATATTAATATTTTTGAAATATTATTTCTTATTAAGATCTCCTTGAAGATATGAGATTTTTTTTTTTTGATATATTATTTTATCTGCGAAATAGAGCCAACAACAAAACATAGCGGTAGATGTCCAGCAGAATCCAACACAAACATTTGGACAATTACAAGTACATTAATATTCTTGATTGTTAAGATTTCTTTAAACAGACTATATTTTTTTTTGAATTTTATATAATTATTTTTTATCCTCACAATAGAGCCAGCAACAAAACATGGAAGTAGATGTCCAGCAGAATCCAACACAAACATTTGGACAATTACAAGTACATTAATATTCTTGATTGTTAAGATTTCCTTAAATAGACTATATTTTTTTTGAATTTTATATAATTATTTTTTATCCTCACAATAGAGCCAGCAACAAAACATGGAAGTAGATGTCCAACAGAATCCAACACAAATATTGGGACAAGCACAAGTATATGATATCTCTAAAATATTATTCCTTGTTAAGATCTCCTTAACGAGATGATTTTATTTTTTGAATTTTGATATTATTTTTATATGTGAAATAGAGCCAACAACAAAACATGGTGGTAGGTGTTCAGAAGAATCCAACACACACATTTGGACAATCACAAGTAAATTAATATTCTTGAAATATAATTTTTTGTTAAGATCTCCTTAAGAAG
This sequence comes from Solanum stenotomum, assembly GCF_019186545.1. Lineage (NCBI taxonomy): Eukaryota > Viridiplantae > Streptophyta > Magnoliopsida > Solanales > Solanaceae > Solanum > Solanum stenotomum. The sequence goes on along the minus strand of NC_064283.1, from coordinate 18,461,590 downwards.
ATAAATATTTTTTTGAATGTTGATATAATTATTTTTATCCGTTTAATAGAGTCAACAACAAAACATGATAGTGGATGTCCAGCAGAATCCAACACAAGCATTTGGACAATTACATGTAAGTTAATATTTTTGAAATATAATTCTTTGTTAAGATCTCCTTAAAGAGATGGGATTTTTTTTTAAAAAATTTTGATATTATTATTTTTATCTGCAAAATAGAGCCAACAACACAATATGATGGTATATGTCCAACAGAATTCAACGCAATCATTTGGACAGTCACAAGTACATTAATATTCTTGAAATATTATTTATTGTTAAGATCTTCTTAAAGAGGCAAAATATTTTTTTAAATTTTGATATAATTATTCTTATCTGCACAATAGAATCAACAACAAAACATGGTAGTAGATGTCCATCAGAATTCAACACAAATATTTGGACAGTCACAGGTACATTAATATTCTTGAGATATTATTCCTAAAAAATCCTATCCCCTCCCTCCCCACCCTTGTTTTTAAGATCTTCTTAAAGAGGCGAAATATTTTTTTAAATTTTGATATAATTATTCTTATCTGCACAATAGAACCAACAACAAAACATGGTAGTAGATGTCCAGCAGAATTCAACACAAACATTTGGACAGTCACAGGTACATTAATATTCTTGAGATATTATTCCTAAAAAATCCTATCCCCTCCCTCCCCACCCTTGTACTAAACTAGTTAACTCATATTTTGCAGGCACAATTGACTTTTGGTGAAAGTAGTGACAACTCTCTCACGAATTTCTGGCACAATATTTGCGCTTTCACAAGGTTTCTTTCGATATTCATACATTTAATTATTGTTCGCAAGATAATATTTTATCTGCTTAAAAAATATGATGACATTAGAATTATAACGATCAATGCATCTAAACTCTATACGAGATCAAATTATTATCATAAAAGAGACCACATAAATAGTAATAATATCATATACAATAAGTCGAAATACATTTTATTATTTTTGTTGGTATTGTTGTTCTTTAACATTGTCTCTCTCAGGTATGGCTTGAGTCCACTCGCAAATACGGGTACACAATTGAACACTCCCTCCCAATTAGGGTTGGAGTATGCCCATTCAAATTGGAATATCAACTTGAACAATAACAACGACATCAATCATATTATTCAACAAACTGATCAATCTTCAATTCAAAGTAATGCAATAGCTTCTAATGTTAATGAATTTAACTATCCCATAGAGGTTAGTTCAAAGCTCTATTATTATTATTATTGATTAATTAACTTTATTTGTTTGTTTATAAATTTATATTTGTGATATTATTCACACAAAACTCACTTTAAATATTTTGTCACAATGATCAGGAGAATACCATGGGAAACAATGAATACTTTGCTGAAACAACACATGAGAATGATGCATGGGAATGGGATGATGTTTTCCTCAATGAAGGTTTCAATGGAGATGACTTTCAAATTTAGATTGATCAATGAATGTCAAACAAACTTTTTTTTTAATCTAGTTTCTTTATCTTTGATCCATTTTAAAGACCACAGACTTGATGTTTTAGCTTTTTATTTACTTATTTCAGTATGCAAGATATCATCTTTATGTATGTAGGGTGACCTATATATATTAAAGTGAATAACAATAAGTACCTATGAGTGTTAGAAATAAATTGTGTTAGCAACATCATTTGTCTTAATATACTTTTTATTATTATAAGTTGTCTATTTAGATTATATGAAGATGGTGCAAGAAGCTTGGAAACAAGTGGAGGGATCACCTCTATGGATTTTTCCTTTGATTTGGAAGAATACTTGTTGAAAGATATCTGGTACAATTCAGTTTTAAACTTGTTTAAAATGTTTCAGCTTTAATGAACAAAGACATCACCTAATAAATAGGTTTCACCTTATATGAATTTTGACATTGAAATAAATAACTAATTCAACTTCAAAATAGGTTTCAGCTTTGATACTTTGGCTTCTTGCTCAACAATTTTGAAAAATATGACTTATCTTCATGTCATTTACAAGGTTGGACTTGCAAATTCATTCACAGTTAACATACATGAGTTTGTCTTGAAATTGCATACATAAGACACCTTTGGGCCTAATAAATCTTAAGGAATCTAAATTTCTCTTTGCAAAGAGTTAATTCTAAAGAGTTGTTAATCCAAATTATGTAATACCAAAATCCTATTCTGATATTCATTTTCTCTTATGAGAATGTGAAAATGTAGTTGAAGACTCACTCAAAAAAACTGTCAAATAGGAGGGGTTATAATTGCATATTTCAGGGTTACTAATCCGCGCTAATTGTTGTAACGGTGGTTTTCAAAACTCTCCAAGTTATGTCTGCTGCAATTAATTTGTTTGGATTTTTTTGAAGACTGAACAATAATTTGGGCGGTTATTTACTTCATTTTTCGTGGATTATAGATCGCCAGATATTCATACATGTATTTTTTTGGGATACCTCTGCAATAATTTGACCAAAAATTAACATTTAATTTTTATATAATTATATTACAAACTAATATAAATATTAGTAAACTTGTACATTATGCTCATAATAATAACTAAAGCACTAGGAAATTTTTTATAATTGAAACACTAATATTTTATTAAATCATAGAAATTGTCTGACTTAAGAATATTCCAAGTAAGCAAACTCTCAATGCACTTGTAAAAAAAAAAAGTTTATTCAATACATCTTTATCGGCAATAATGAAATTGAAGACATTCAAACATGTTTTCATTTTTTTTTCCACAAACTTTACTGCAACAACAACAAGCTCGTGAAAATAAATTTCCTTTTGTCATCTTCTGATTGGATTTTCTCCATCGGCAACCATCACTAATCTGCAAAATTTTCAATAAAATGACCAAGCTTATTACTACAAGAGCAATCTACACAAAACATTTTCAAAGCATATTCAATATGAAAGAAATAATGTTAAAAGAGGAAGCAAAGAAACATATGAAAGTAAAAATACCTAATTACTGAATGAATCAATAGACAACCAGAGATCGGGATAAGATGTCATATATATATATATATATATATATATATATCTAACTTGTGACACTAGATTTTATGTCCATTTAGAATTAAAAGGAAATGAATCACCAAGTTCAGCAGCGCGCTTACCTTGATGTTGGCAACTTCTCTTGGGACATTTATATTCAGAAAACAATTATATATGAGGATAAGACTTGTTAGAGATCTCAGCTTCAATGCACAATGTGAAATCATTAACATTGAGTTTTTCGACCAATTCTAAAATCGACAGTCTCATAAAACCAATGAAAAATTAACAGCTCTATCAGTATAATAACATGTGTTTATATGAATACAAATGGCTTTGAAGCATAGCCAACTTGCAGTTAGATGGACCATTTTATGGTGCATGTTTAGCACCTGCAACTTTGTTGCTTTCTTTGGCCAAACAAGCATCATGCTTGTTAGAACTTGGTATAGTTGAGGTATAGCTTTATGCTTTACTCTTTTTGCAACATGAGAGATACATAATGCTGCATCTTGATATACCCAATAGTGACTAGGGATCCTTATATTTCATCTCAATGAATCCGCCACATATGTGTGGGCCATTCCCTATTTCCACTCAATGAATCCACCATGAATGTGTGACCCGTTCCCTATTTCATCTCAACCACACCAATATCATCACAGTAGTGGTACAACATCAATGCAAACACAATAGTGCAATGATCAAATATGAGGATGATAATTCAACATCAATATCCAACAAAAGACAATCAAAGCATATCGTCAAGTGAATCATCTGACTCGACCAATTGCCTACAATATAATCAAGTCATACAAATCAACAAGATTCTAGTTATAACCCAAGTTGTTTAACAAGGTCACATCATCAATTTACAATACACAAATTCTCATATGAAATCCCTTCATCAATTCCCATTACTCCCAATCATACAATGACATTCAAGGTTCAATAAACTCAACGAAAAGTGAAGAAGTCCACTTGCCTTAATTAATCAAACAATCACTCCGGAACATGAGATTTTCCCTTTTGTTGAGTCTCCAATTCAACACAATCTATTCAAATAAGTAATCACAATAAGATTTTGGGAATGTTAGCACCCATATCAAGAGTTTTGAAAAATGAGGTCAAATCGACCCAAGAACCCAATTCCAAAAATGAGGCTAAATCTGGAAATTTAATTAAAAATTCTGTTACCCAAACCATTTGGAAACCAACCGTGAAAACCAAATAAAAAATAGAGCTGGAATCATTCTTAAATCACCAATTAATCAAAAGCCTTAAACATTTTCAAAAACCTTCAAAGGTTGGACCAACCACTCAATCTTAATCACCAAAATCATGAATAAATCAATGGGTAAACGAGTTGGGGGAGTTAGAAATAGTTACCCAATTGATGAATGTTGAATAATCCTTTTGAAATCACCAAAGCCGAGCTCTTAATATTAAAAAAAATGGTGAATCGGGTTGAAACCCCAATTTTGAGAAAACATTCCGCCAAGGTGAAAATTACTCTACACGATCGTGATGACCAAGGCTTCAAGATCGTGATGACTTAGAAGGTCAGCTCATTTATTTTGACCATTGTGATCACGATGTCCAACCACACGATCGCGATGATTGAAAAAACTAAGCTATGCGATCACGGCGGTCATCCACCCGATTGCGATGCACACAAAACTAACCCTATGCGATTGCAAGAGAGGATGCCATGATCGTAAAGAACAAATCATACTCCACCAGAAAACACAAATCAACAATTTGCAGGAGGCACAAAATTCCCAAATGGACCTTTGAAATTCATTCGGAACCCCGAGTTCACAAACCAAATATGCTACCCATCTAAACTCAATGTTCTAGACTTAATAAAACCATCGAAAGATGAATCAAGATAAAGCTATTGAATCACGCCCAATGCCAAGTTTTACGTAATCTTACACATACCAAGTTTCAACTACCATTTAAACAGTCATATACCCCATGCCAAAACTTAGAGAAATTCTTTGTCACTCCAATAATTCTATATATCATAAGCACATAACCTCTATTTACCATCAAGTATCTATGTAATGCATCATAACATTCTGGGTAGTCCGATCAACATAGTAGTTTCAAACCCCTTGAAATCCTCAATAACTATGTAGAACTGTAGGTCTATACCATATATAGCACCCCCATAAGCCATCTACCATAATTTGAATAACCCAAACCAACATAAGAACGTGGAATCTTCCATATATCATTGCTTGTTACCCAAACCAAAACCCAATCTTCATAAAGGTCGCTGATAAACCCCTAGTAAGTCTGTGCCAAACCAGTTCAGATTGTATAGTCATATCTGAACTCAAAGACAAAAATTCATACAACCTTTAACTTCAAACAAAGGGTCTACACGAGATGTATTAATATTCCTTCACTTTTCTTGGATTCTTCCCATGCTGTAAATTCCAAATACCTTGAACTCTTTAATATACGAGACTCTTGTTCCTTTCGCTAAATCGCTTACAAAGCTTATCCTTTAACCAACAACCCATGTGAAACACTTCCTTATATCCTTTAATAATAAAAAATAGCAAATATTACGATCCAATCCATGAACGCTTGAAACCTAGCTTTTCTCTTCTTGGAATGTTGCTCTAATTTTATCTATGTCACGCCTCGAGGCTACCCCTTGACGCAGACACGGGACCTAGGATCACGAGTGACCTTAAGCTAACCCAGTTGGCATATCATAAGCATACTAAAGATAAATTGAAGTAAAAGAAATATTGTGCGGAAGCTAAATCATCATGTAAAATGAAATGATGGGGAATACCCATATACTATCTGAATAAAAGAAACTGAGAGTTTGAATACAAATGAAAAGTCAAACTCTAACACTAAAGCTGAAACTAACTATGTCTGAAATAAAGCCTCTACTGACTAGAAATGTTGGAACATGCCCCCAGCTAGATCTATCAAAATTGAAACTAAAGCTAAAAGCAAGAAAGATAATCATGTCACTAGTCCGCGAATAATGAGGACTCACCACTGATGTTGCTGGATTGAAGATCGGGAACCGATCTATAGGTGATTTGATTGATGAGGACCTGAACCTACATCACGAGAAGATGTAGCGCAGAGTATGCGTCATTACTTGAAAGGTATATATTGAGCATGTAGGATAGAGTAAAGATGAAAAAAACATATAACTGGACAAAGCGATAAAACAATGATATAATCTGAACATGATACTATAATGAAAATATTGAACATGGCTAAGCTGAATGCAATGACCATGTTTAGAACATGCTAAGACTGAATACTGAACAATACTGATAACATGGTCAATGCAATAGAATCTGACTGAACTGTAAGGGAGCTACTAATAACCGACATAAAATCACATTAGCTAAATGTGGAGTCCAACGTATACGCCTCATCGAGATGACCCAATATACCCTGCCAGAGGTATAAATGTATTCTGGCGTGATCACTAAAATAATGCCCACAGAGGGGACTTACTACCTATGGGGCACATAGTTCTGGGACTTGAGGGTGACTGACCCTAGTCCACTCGGTATTAAGCTTCTCCCAATTGATTAAATAATTAACACTTTATGACTGAAATGTGGTCATACTGGATAGCTCAAAATACTGACATGCAAACTGAGAATGCACCATTAATATATTGATAATAATGCATTTAAAAACTGAGGCATGTTGATATATATATATGAATTAACTGACCTAGCATGTGTAATTCATGAACTAAAAGAACTACATAACTAGGGTTCTAAGTTTATGCATAAATCTGGGCAAAAACAATACTACAACATGATACTATGATTTGGATCAGTCTAACAGCTAAAAACCCAACAATTCTAACATTCAAGAAGCCCAAAGTCTAGATAATATTAAGGGAATCAAGATTCTGATTGAAATCTAGGGACCTAATGGGTGGAAGGAATCCACTAGTGAAATCTCACATACCCGGTGACGAATTCCATGGAGAAATCTTTCGATTTTGAGGCTGGAACTGATGGAACCTTGTTGCGTTCTTGAACTAGGGCTCTTGACCTCTTTCTCCTCTTACACTCTAATTTTTCTAAGTTTTGAAGAATGATCTGACTTAGGTAAGTTCTAATTATGTTTCTAGGCTAAAACTGACCAAAACTACGTAGTTTAGGGTCTAAATGATGTAGTTTAGGTGTCCAACGCATAAGGAAAAGACCAAAAGACCCCTCACTTAACTGCTATCGGGGTCACCGACGGGCAGGACTGACGAACCGTCTATCGACTGACGGTTCGTGCCGGTCAACCGTTAATCGCGATTGGAGGCTGGAAACTGAGGGTCTGATCCACGGACACGTACCACGGCATGTGGTCTGACCTACGGTCCGTGGGTCCGGCCGTGGGTCGACCCTTAGATAAAATCTTGGGGTTGAGTCTGGTGAGGGTTGCAGATGCAAACCACGGACCACCAGCACGTGTCGTGGGTCACCTTACGGTCCGTAGGTGGCAACCGTGGGTTGCACCTGCAACTTTTGGAAATCTTCATTGATGTCTATTTTTGGATACAGAGTATTACACTCTAAGTGCTAAAGAACGTGAAAAGGTGGTTTAGCATCTGATTATACCCTTAATTGGATTAAGAAAAAAGTGTCTAGGCTTAGTAGGAATAGGAAAAAGACCAAACTATCCTTCAAAAAATGATTGATATGCCTTTACAAGAGAGGCTTCACTTATAAAGTTGGCATAACTTTCTACTAGAAGCTCGAAATTAGGCAAACTTGACGGCGTTGGAAAGAAGACTCAAAAACCTTTAATTTGATAGGTCTGAGCCACCTAATTCTTTATGTGTTAAAAAATATGATCATTTAAAATTGATCCAAAACTTAAAATTGATGGATGACTCGTACAAACCTATCTTTAGCTCTTTTTTCGAAACTCGAAGTGTTACAAAAGACTCTGGTGTGAGCACAGTGGTGGTTTCAGAAAGTTATTATGTGATAGAAAGCTTAGTTATTATGTGATAGAAAGCTTAGGCAATGATCAGTTGGGAAGGTGTAATGACTCTTAGTGGGGGAGTTGCCAGAGGAATGGGGCGAGTGACTTGGGAATATAGTGTGAGTCCAAAATGGTGGTGCTTGGTAGTATGGATGATGTCTTAAATGTCAGGATGAATAATTTAAGTCTTATGTTTTTTTGATTTTTTTCATATTATTATGTGGTGAATTCGGGTCGATCGGTGACGCCTTCCAATACACTTTATTTGTACTGATACTACTCTTACTTTGCCACTTGACATAGTCTGGTTACATGATCTGTGATGTTTATTTGGTGAAGATGATGATCTCCGATATTTTCTACTCCTTTTTTCTTATGGTGGAGTTGTGCTTATTACTTTCAAATCTTGTACTCTTAAAAGCTCTTTTCCCTGTTTAGACAAGTTCCTTGGGAGGGTCCCTGTATTTCTCAAAAGTACTTTATTTTAAATCACCCTCCCTGTATTTCTCAAAAGTACTTTATTTTAAATCAAGTTTGAGAGTGTTTGAGTATTTAAATAAGGTGATTTGTTTATAGTTGTCCACTTCTGCATTACATGCTTTAGATTGGGTGTAAGAGTTCTCTTATCTAGGTGTTAAAGTAGGTGTCCTTACGATCCGACGGTTTGAATTGTAACATTATCATACTTAAAAAATGATTCTTTTTAAAAATAAATTGGATAGGATGACTCGAAAAAGGTTGTGAGATAGTAATATTTTTCTTTATATTCTGTCGTTTTTATTTTTCAATTGTTCTTAGATAAATGTTATTCTTTATTAGTATTCTTTTATGAGACTATTATTTACAAAAGTCTAATGATCTGAAAGAGTAAAATCTGAGGTGAGTGTATTAATTTATATATAGGGATACGTATAATGTAAAACCTCTTGGTAGATCACTTTCATTTTTCTTCCATTGTAACTTCAGGTTGTCATCTTCTATTTTATCATTATCCTTTTTCTTATTGTTAATTTCTATGATCATTTATAATGTAATTTTGTCTTTCCTTTACCTTATTGTTTAAGAGTGTGTTTTCACTTATCAATACTTACATAATTTGGATTTTTATTATTAATGATAAAATTTTATTCACTACATTTGATTTTGTTCCATAATTGTTTGTGTGATTCTGAGTTATAATGTTCCTTTTTAATTACATTTTTTATCTTACAATTTTTATGTTATTTATTTAAAAAAATTATACAAAGAATATAACATACACAATATATATATATATATATATATATATATATATATATATTACTATTATTATTAATTAATTCAATACACGTGCAAAACGCGTATACTTAACTAATATTATTCAAATACCAAAATTATTATGATAATTTAGCATTTAATTACAAAGTCACACGACCATGTTTGGCTGAGGTTGACCAACTTTTTATTTATTTCATCTTTGACTCTAATAGCTTTGTTGACCTTATAAATTAGCTATTTTGGAGCCTTCTTTTCCAGTCATTCTATTATTCGTACACTTCACGCAACACTCTAAACTATTGTTCCTTCCAAGAGACAGAAGAGACTCCCTTGAAAGACCTACAAGATGGGTAGAAAAATTGAGATTAAGAAAATTGAAGATATAACAAAGCGTCAAGTCACATTTTCGAAGCGACGTAGTAGTTTACTAAAGAAGGCGAAAGAGATTGCAATTTCCTGTGATGTGGATGTGTTGTTGGTCGCGTTCTCCCCTGCTAACCGTCTTAGTAAATTTTGTAGCCAAAATAGGTATTGTATTTACGAACCGACAAAAATTCCGTTACGTTGTGCTTGTTATTGATCTATATAAAACGATTAGCTAGATTAATTTTTTTTTTTTTACTAAATTGCTACTTTTGTAGAATTGAAGACATTCTTCAACGCTATATTGAGCTTCCGATTGAGAGGAAATTGACGTACGTGAACTAACCCTAAATTTCTTCTATTGATTTTTTTAATTTAGCTATTAGTAACTTATATACTATAGCACTAACTTATGAGTTTTTATTTTTGTTGGGGTTAGTTATATGGCCGATGTTCAGGTACTTTGCTCTTTTACATATTTATTGTCGATCTATATTTGTAGTAATTTTCTAACCTTATATCTTGTTTTTATGAATGTGATCAATCAATTAGTCTAATCTACAAATGAATATGAAATAAACTAAACTTTGAATTGAAAATTAGTAGTCACTCCATTTTAATTTGTTTGCCTTAATTTGTTTTAGTTTATTTAACAAAATGTGTCAAGTTAGGTCTTGAGCTTAATTCATACACCAAATGCTAACTCAAACGGAAAAAGATTGTCTAAGTGCAATTTCATTCCTTACACACACACACCACACCCAGGTCCAAGATTGATGGGTTTACCGCATTCATTCATCAAAGCACTAGCCTCTCTCTGGTGGGCCTTTACCTTTCAAATAGAAGAGGGGGATCTGACATTTCGTATCAAGTATTCCATTTATCTCTCTCACACACACCCCACACCCAGATCTAGACATTTAGTATCCAGTATTCCATTTATCACACACACACACACACACCATACCCAGATCCAAACATTTCGTATCCAGTATTCCATCTATCACACATACACACCCTTTATCCAGACATTTTTTTTTATGTGTGATTCCATTTATCGCCCCCACTCCAGATCCAGACCAAAGGTAGTTCCACCCGCGCAACTGCCCATTTCGTAGGGCCCACTTATAGATTGCGTCTAATATCATATCAAGTTAATTAGGTCTTGAGTCTAAATTGAAAGCTCCATTAATGGAGATTGAGAATATGCAGAATTGCAGAGAGAAGAACAGAGGAGAAGAGAAGAGAATAGAGCATTGTATTGAAATCAATAAATTTTCTGTTACATTGAAAGTTAGCTTTTACATTGTAGTTCAATATCTATTTATAGACTATAGTATTGTAACTACTTTCATAACTAACTATAGAAGCTTCTAGAACCTTTCTAGCAACTCTAACTAACTCACACCATATAGCTTGTTCAATCTCCTAAACTGATCAACACTCTTCGTCAAGCTTTATGGTTGAAACATATTCTTCATTCCAAATTTGCTCAACAAACTGGTGTGTTGTATCTTGCTCAGACTTTTAGTTAGTAGATCAGCTAGTTGGTCCTTAGTGTTTATGTGTTGAGTTTTCAACATGCCTTGGCAAATTCTTTCTCGAACAAAATGACAATCAATGTCAAAATATTTTGTTCTTTCATGAAAGATGGGGTTAGCTGCAATCTGGATGGCTGCCTTGCTATCACAAATCATATTTACTGGTGTTGTTATCTTGACCCCCAACTCTTTGTATAGTCCTATCAACCAAGTTATCTCAGTTGTACATGCTGCCATGCTTCTGAACTCAGCTTCAGCGGAACTCCTTGAAACTGTCTCCTATTTCTTTGATTTCCAAGAAATAAGTCCTTCACCAAATTTAACCAAGTAGCCTGTAACTGATCTTTTTGTTTCCATACATGCTCCCCAGTCAGAGTCACAGTAAGCTGTGAGTTTAGAAGTGTCTCCTGTAGACATTAACAAGCCTAATCCAGGTGCTTCTTTGATGTATCTAACTACTCTAAGAGCTGCATTCATATGTGACTGCTTAGGACAATGCATGAATTGGCTCAAGACTTGTACTGAGAAAGAAATATCTGGTCTTGTCATAGTGAGATATAAGAGCCTTCCTACCAGTCTTTGATATTTTGTAGTGTTAGTTAGTATGCTGTCTCCTTCAGCTATCCCTTCATTAATATGCTCATCATATTGAACTGATGTGAGCTTTTAATTCATTTCTAAAGGTGTACAGGCTGGTTTTGCTCCCCCTAGTCCAGACTCAGATATCAATTCTAATGCATACTTTCTTGTGACTTGAGTATGCCTTTGTTGGACCTTGAGAACTCAATGCCCAAAAAGAACTTTAACTCACCCAAGTCTTTCATTTTGAATTTTTTTTGAATATCCAGTCTAGTGTTGCATAAAAGTTGTTGATTGTTTCCAGTTATAAGTAGATCATCTACATAAACCAACACTACAACAATATCATTGTCAGTGTGCTTAGTATATAATGAATAGTCATAATGACTCTGCTTGAAACCCATATCTATCAAGGCTTCAGTCAGCTTCATATTCCATTGCCTTGGTGCCTGGTTAAGTCCATATAAGGACTTATGTAGTCTGCAGACCTTGTGAGTCTCCCCTTGTCTAGCAAACCCACTAAGAATAACCATATAGACCTCCTCAAGAAGGTCACCATTAAGGAAAGCATTATGAACATCCATTTGATAGATATACCAACATCTAGATGTAGCAAGAGCAACAATAGATCTAACAGTCACCATCTTAGCAACAAGACTGAAAGTCTCACCATAGTCAAGACCTTCATTCTGACTAAACCCCTGTGCAACCAACCTGGCTTTAAACCTTTCCACAGCTCCTGATGATAAGTATTTGATTTTGTAAATCCACCTACACCCAATAAGCTTCTTACCAGGTGGTAAATCCACAATACTCCAGGTGTGATTACTTTCTAATGCATCAATCTCCAAAAGCATTGCCTTGACCCAAGCAGGATCAGCAGCAGCCTGTTGAAAAGACACAGGCTCACACAAAGCTGGGTAAGATTGAAGGACATGTTGATAGGAATGAGAGAGATGGGAATAGGTAAGCTGATCAACAAGAGGATATGAGCATGTATTGCCTTTGGGGTGAGTAACAAAATCCTGCAGCCAAAGAGGAGGCTTGCTGGTTTTGTTAAACTTTCTGGTGGGAACAGGTGGAGCAACATGTGGTGATTGAACTAAAGACACTGGACAAGGATCAATATGGACAGAACTATCAGTTGGTGGGACACAACCATCAACTGGTGGGACACATACAGTGTCAGCAGGGGGTGTTAGTATGTCCAGAACTGGAAATATAGGATTAGAGGATTCTTGTGCATGCTTGAAAGGAAATGTGTTCATGGAAGATCACATGTCTGCTTACAAAAAAAGAATGAGCATGAAGATCAAATAAGATGTAACCTTTTTGTGTTGAAAAGTATTCCATAAACACAACACAAATGGCCCTAGAAGAGAATTTGTCCAATACTCTAGGACATGCAGCATAACACAAACACCTAAACACCCTGAGATAAGACAATGATGGAAGATACATATATAGTTTCTCATAAGGAGTCTGAAATCGCAGTAACTTTGAAAGAGGTCTGTTCAAAATATATACAGCAGTAGTAACACATTCACCCCAATACTTGAGGGGGATAGCAGCCTGAAATCTGAGGGCCCTAGCTATATTTAGAATGGCCCTATGTTTCCTCTCAACTACCCCATTCTGTTGAGGAGTATACACACAGGAGGATTGGTGGACAATACCAAGGTCACTTAGGACAGCCTGAAATTTGTGACTCAAAAACTCAGAGCCATTGTCTGTTCTTAAAGTTTTAACACTGGTAGAGGACACATTATTAACTTGAGTAAGGAATTGTTTAAGAACAACTATGGTGTCAGCTTTGGAATTTATCAAAAAAAATCCAACTGTTTCTACTAAAATCATCCACAACTGTAACAAAGAACCTTTTGCCATTATAAGTAGGAACTCTGTAGGGTCCCCATATATCACAGTGCAACAATTCAAAAATAGAACTAGACATAGTAGAGCTTAAAGGAAATAGAAGTTTTGTGTGCTTAGCAACATGACACACTGTACAATGAGAGTGATCTTTTCCTCCTAAAAACCTAAAACACTCATGTCTCTTTATTATGTCAAGAGGTGCATGTCCTAACCTCTTGTGCCATACATTAACTGAGTCAGAAGGAACATGTACAATAGCTGACTTAGTAAGACTCCTACTACTATTCACCAACTTCTTTGGAGCTTGAGTTGGTCCACCTTTTAGTATGTAGAGTCCAGGTTGTTCCTTACCAATCCCTTTCACATGACCATTTGAGAGATCCTGAAACACACAGAAGTCAGGATAAAATGCTACCATGCAATTAAGCTCCTTAGTGATCTTGGACACTGACATCAAGTTAACTCTGAAGTCAGGTAGATATAATATATTGGATACATGCTGATTTGGAAACAGGCATGTGCTACCAATATGAGAAACAACAGTAGTGTTACCATTAGGCAAATAAACCTTGTTGTGTGCATCTGGAATAGATACAGTACTAGTGTCTAATGTGTCAAGATTTGAGGTGATGTGATGAGTAGCTCTAGTGTCTACCACCCATTCACCTGCATCATATGAACACAATAGAGCAGAAGTATGTATACCTGCATCTACAGAGGCCACCTTGGCTGAAGATTCTACTGTGCTATCAACTCCGTTCTTGGACAATAGCTAGAAAATGTGTTGATACTGATCCTGCGTGATAAATCCTCCAAAAGGTTGAGCTACAGAAGAAGAAGCTAGAGAATGTCTGGCCTTTCCTCTTTGACTTAAAATCAGTTGGATATCCAATAATTTTGTAGCATTGTTCGTTAGAGTGACCCCTGCAACAACAGTGATCACATTGCAACAAACGCCTCTTATTCTTGCAACTACCAGATGAACTTGCACCACTACTATTGTAACTACCAGATAAACCTGCACCTGAGATATTACCAGAACCTCCACCAGAACTGCCTCCATTGAAGTTACTTGAACCTGTGTAAGAGTTTGAATTCTTATTATTGTACATGATTATGCTTTCAATTGCACCAGGTCGTGAGTTAATTGAATTAGAATTCACTAGACTTCTCTGACACTCTTGATCCATAAGAAGAACATATGCTTTGTTCAAGGTAGGAATATGACTCATCATAAGGATTTGACTTCTAGGTGGTGAATAGGATTCATTCAAACCCATAAGAAACTGAAGAAGTCTCTGATACTTACAATGTTCACCAAACATCCTTGATTCTGGACAAGGACATGAAGGACAAGGCATGAGAGCATCATACTCATCCCAAAGATCTCTTAGTTTGGAGAAATAGTCAACAATGGTCATTGTTCCTTGAGTGAGAGTGTGAATCTCTTTGTGTAAATGAAATATCCTAGATCCGTTTACAGTATCGAACCTTTCTCTGAAATCCATCCATACCTTTCGAGCATCAGATGCATAGACAACTGAACTTCGAAGTCCAGGTCGAACAACATTCATTATCCAGGATAAACCTATAGCATTACATTTTTCCCACTGATCATGTAACACTAGTTCAAACATAGATTTAGGAAATCGTCCATCAACAAATCCTAACTTGCTACGTTCTACAAGTCCAAACCTAAATGATCTACTCCAAAGTGTATAGTTCTCAAATCCAGTTAATTGCAGGGAGATCAGAGAGCTACCTGGAGTGTCTGTGTGTTGAAGAAATAGGGGTGATTATGGTCGATTACTGGAAATGATGCCATGGTTGTAATTCCAGCACTTGTACCTTCAGTAGTTGAATCAATTGTCATTTGTAGAATCTAGATTGTAGTTGAATTTGACCTTTGATGCTTTATTTTGAGTCACCTTTGAATAAGGATGAACTCTGAACACCCAGTGGTAATATTTACAGCGGAACTAGTCTTTGATCAAAGGCTCTGATACCATGAAAACTCCATTAATGGAGATTGAGAATATACAGAATTGCAGAGAGAAGAACAGATGAGAAGAGAAGAGAAGAGAGCATTGTATTGAAATCAATAAATTTTCTGTTACATTGAAAGTTAGCTTTTACATTGTAGTTTAATATCTATTTATAGACTATAGTATTGTAACTACTTTCATAACTAACTATAGAAGCTTCTAGAACCTTTCTAACAACTCTAACTAACTCACACCATATAACTTGTTCAATCTCCTAAACTGATCAACAATTATACTACTCTAGTTCATAGAGAGGAGGATTACCTTGTCGGAGACCATTAATCACCGATGTAGGACATTAAATCCTTCATCAAAATCATTTTAAATCCTTTTTGGCTATTCTGTACTTTAAATTTCCAACATCATATATTTCTTACCACAAAATTAAATGATTATTGATAGCTTTTAATTTCCAAATGTCTTTAGTTTAAGATCATGAGTTACAAAAATCTTAATTACTTTATTAAATCGTGTCAAGAAAAAATTAAACAAACAAATTAAAATGGAGTGCGTAATAATTAAAATTATGAAACTGACATCCTCAAAATTAATGAAATACTAAATGATTTTTAACTAGTTACAATTTGTTCAAGACAGTAAGTTTGACTTATGTCGAAAAGTGTATAATTTATAGAGTTGTAATAATTTTAATTATTGGGATCAGTTTTACCCATCATTTATTAATATATATTTTTTGTTGTATAAATGAAGGAAAAAGTGGCAAAATTGAGGCAATTGAACCATATCAGGGGAGATATTAGCAAGCTATACTTTCTTGATAAGCAGTTTGTATCTCTTTTCTTTCTCACGTCTTTCTTTGATTAATTTATTGTCTCTCTAGTTTTGTTCTGTTCAATGTTATTTACAAGACCATATATATAAGTGTTAGACCATTACTATCATCACCATCACCATCACCATCACAATCAAGTTCAGTGTATTTCCATAAGTAGGGTCTAGGATACTAAGTACGTAATCTTACTCCAACCTTATATATAGGGTAGAGAAGTTCTTTCCGATTGACAAATTACCTCCTTCATTATTTGTGGCTGAGACTGACAATTTGAATAAGCTCACAGAAGCAGAGTTATATAAGCGTTGTACAATATTATTTTATCGAAATGTTAGATACTACTTAGTTCCTTCATCATACTTGATTTCTTTTGTATGAAGTGAAATTGACTCTCACTAATGAATTACATTGTCTCATGATGGCTACCTTTGGATGTTTCAACCTGCGGCTGGTATCTTAAATTTCTACAGGATTGAGGTGAGCATAATTTAATCTGATGTCTTTCTTATAATTTATTTTTATATTTTCAATCTATCCTTGCTATTCTAATTAGTAGTTTGTTAGTTAAGTGAGACATTGAAATAGAAGTTCATAATAGTCTTAATAAATAAATGTCAATTAATCATTATGTATCTATGAGGAAAGTTGGTAAAGTCATTTTAACGTGAAATTCTATGATACAGAATTTGGAGCTACAAATCACGAAGAGCACACTGGAATTGCAGATTGTGGATGCTCATATAAGGTCATTTGATTAGTATCACAAGTGTTTTTCTTTGTAGTTCTTAATTATAACATCATGATTGAATACATCGACGTCACTTTAAATTTTTATTTAGACATTTGAAGTATAGTCTATTTCAATTGTCTAAATGTAATATACTAATAAATTAAAAAACGTTATCGATATTTTTGCCTAACAACATGATTTTGTAGGGATTACGAACCAGGGCCAGAAGAAGAGGCCCCTCTTCATCAGCTTTGTTGGTGTGAGAAGAACTTGCAACTATCTCTCCAAAAAATCAGGGATAGAAAAGTTTGTTCTTTCACCAATTTTTTTTTCCATTGAAGAATAATGCGAATTTACAATTTTCAAGAAAATAAATATTTTTCTTAGAAATAATGTAAAACCTCAATTAATGCCAAATAAATTATGATTAGGTGGAATTGGAGAAACAAGGAAATATGGATGTTCACTTTGTTGCACAACAAATAACTCCTCAGCAGTTTGATACTAATAATTGGATTAATCCATACAGGTCATCAATATTTTCACATGATATTTCTTTACAAAAAATCTCTCTCCTTTTACCTTTTTGTTTAATTGTTATATCGTTATTATTATAGTTCAAGTATCCATGGGAGTATGTATCAAAACTGGACGGACAAAGGAAAGAGACTAGCAAACAGTTCTAGTCATTACACATATGCCCCTTCCTTTGCAACTTCTTCACAGAGTGGGAATATACCATTTTCTCAAAATCAAAACTCATCGCCTTATATCCCATTGCAGGTAACACTTTTTTAAAATGCAGTAACTAAGATATCCTTAAAAATGAGATTTTTATTTATTTTTATTATTTTTATCTGCACAATAGAGGCATCAACAATACACCATGGTAGATGTCCAACAAAATCCACCACAAACATTTGAACAGTCACAGGTAGTTTAATATTCTTGAAAAATATTATTTCATGTTAAGTTCTCCTTAAAGAGATGAGATATTTCTTTTTTAATTTTGATATAATTATTTTTATCCACCCAATAGAGCCAACAACAAAACATGACAGTAGATATCCAGCAGAGTCCAACACAAATATTTGGACAATCACAGGTACATTAATATTCTTGAAATATTATTCTTTGTTAGATCCCCCCCCCCCCCCACCCCCGCTACTAAACTAGCTAAGTCATATATTTTGCAGGCACAATTGACTTTTGGTGAAAGTACTAATTATAACAACTCTCTCATGAACTTTCGGAGAAATATTTGTGCTTCTACAAGGTTTCTTTTGATATTTATGCATTTAATTATTGTTCGCCATATAATATGTTATTTGTTTCAAAAAAGAATGATCGACATTAGAATTATAACATTTGAAGCACCTAAACTATATACAAGATGAAATTATTATTATATTTATGTTGGTATTTTTCATGTTTAACATGATATGATTCCTAAGATCTCTCTCTCGCTCAGGCCTGTCTCGAGTCCACTAGCAACTACGGGTACACACTTGAACAATCCCTCTGAATCAGGGTTGGAGTATGCCCATTCAAATTCGAATAGTAACTTGAGCAATAACAACAACATCAATCACATCATTCAACAAAATGAACATTCTTTATTTCAAAGTGATGCAATAACTCCTAATATTCATGGATTTAACTATCCTAGGGAGGTTAGTTCAAAGCTCTATTCTTATTATTATCAACTAATTAACTTTATTTGTTTGCTTATAACTTCATTTTTTATTATATTATTCACTCAAATACTCACTTTAAATGTTTTATCACAATGATTAGGAGAATACAATGGGAAGCAATGAATACTTTGCTGACACAACATATGAGAATGATGCATGGGATGTTTTCCTTAATGAAGCTCTTAATGGAGAAGACATTTGAAATTTAGATTGATCAATTAATGACAAAGAAAATTTTTTTTAAATCTAGTTCCTTTGTCTTTGATTCATTTAAAAGAGCATAAACTCATGATATTTTAGCTTTTTATTTACTTGTTTTAGTATGCAACATCTCATCTTAAATGTATGTATGGTTGCCTATATATGTTAACAACAAGGACCTATGAATGTTAGATATAAATTGTATGTTGGAAACATCATATGTTTTAATACTTCTTATTGTTAAGTTGTCCTTTTAGACTACATGTCAAGACTAAACCAAGTGGTCAAAAGTCCATTTAGGTTATGGGTGAATTTGATTGTATTACTAATCCTATAGAAAGGAGAGGAGGTAAACCTCATGAGATGAAAAAGAGCATGTCATTTCTTGACTGCAAGAGAGAGTGAACTTAATGAAAAAGGTTTCATTGAGTCTATATATACTTGGTGCAATTACTAAGTGCTTGAATGGACAATAAATAGAGTTCTTATCAATCAAAATAAGCTGCAAAAACTCCTTGATACTTTTGTAGCACACTTGGTCAGAAGTAGTGGTACTAAAGGTGACAAACGAGTTGGTTGAGTAGGATATGGACCGATCGAAAATTAGTTAGGTAAAAATGGATAAAATATTCGATCCAACCCATATTTGATATGGATTAAAATGGGTAGATTCAATGGATAATGTGGGTCAGACTATCCATTGCTTCTTATTATGTGAACACAGAATAAGTTCCTTCGCATTAAAAAACAATTTTCTTATATTTTTCTGGTATGAAAGAAAACATTTTCATGTTTTTCGAGAATATATATTTCTGTAAAATGAGTGGGTTTGAGTCGAGAATCGAGATCAAGAGGTCAAAATTCGGGTCTTGGTTCGGGGTCGGAATCGGATCCTAGGTCTGGACCTATTTCGGATGGTGACATTTAAGAAAAGTTATGAAAACTATTTTTCTAATTTAAGGAAAGTTTTGAATTTTTTTCCCTTACTTTATGTATGGAAGTCATTTTTTTTTTAAAAAAAGAGGAAAATAATAAGTTCATTTGAAAAATAGTTTATAACAGATTTAAGTCAACCAAACATGAGAAATTTGAAAATGTTATAATATAGTGAATGTCTATTTATTAGAGAAAAATTAGGAACTCTAACTTTGAGAGCAAGTCAATTTTCCCCTATAAATATAGAGGGTAAGATCATCTCTTCAAGAGAAATAATAAGTCTTCTCTCTATTTTCTTCTCATTGTTTTATATAGTTTCATAACACGTTATCCTGACTTATCCCAAAGGAATACATGAGACGACTCTAATTTGTCCTAGAGGAATGCATGAAACGAGATGAGTAGCAAGAATTGGAATAATCTTCGGTGGTAAGTCATATTGTATTAATTTTTTCATATGTACTGATGTGTCCAAATTTGACAGCAAATATAGGTTACACAGGTTACTTCGATATAGATTTTCATGTTAAAGTATTTTATGATATCTGGAAGTTCTTACCCCATTTTATAACCTATTTATTCTATACAAGATGCACATTACTTATCCATGTTAAAGTTAATAACTGATGGTAGTAATAGATAGTTTAAAGGCTCAAGAATGAGCTTTTATTGAATTTTGGTCTATTATGTTATTGATTGAGCGTAAGATGAAGTATTTAAGTCATATCGCACCAAAAAAGGGTAAGACATCAGGTTAAAGTCTTGATGCATCATGATAATAAGAAATTAGATTTTTTTTATTAAAAACCACAAAAGGTGGAGATTAGACATTGTCTAATTTGTCTATTAATATTAATTAGTAAAAATACAGAATCGGTGTGTTGAATTTTTGTCCAAACCACCTTGAGAAATAAGAAGGATGAACAACTCATCCTTGTACAAAAAAGTCCAAATACAATGGTACATGGGATTGGTCATAAGAGTATGGTAACCTCTAAAGTGCATAGATACAAAGTGTTAAATACACAGATTCCATGTCCCAAAAAACAAAAGAAATTAACCATTATCAAAAGTAAAGGACTTCTTTTGAAATTTGGTGTTCCTTCAATGTCATTCTTTAACCAATTTTTGACTTCGTTAGGAATAGTTGAATTCTGTGTGAAGAAAGTATGTTTCCTTCTTTTTTCACTCATATTAGCAAGGTAATCTGCCAAGTTATTTACTTCTCTATAGCAATGCTGGAATTTATAATTACCATTCCTCTTTAGAGAATTAATCTGACCGATGAGATGAACGATATGACAGTTGACATTGGAGTGATCATTGATCATGTTAATAATGATCGTGGAGTCAGATTCTATGTCAACATTCTTGTATCCATCAGTGATGAACCATTGCATTCCCTAAAGAATAGCGTTGGATTCATCAACATTATTAGTACAGTCTCCATAGTAGTCTGAGTAAGCCTTGATCGAAAAATCACTATCATCATCCCTAAGAATGCCTCCTCCACCTGGGCTGCCTAGGTTTCCTTTGCTGCATCTATCAGTGTTCAATTTGAATCTTCTAAGTTTTGGTTTCTCCACCTAAGACATTTGATGTTAATCTTGGGTTTCAGTCTTTCAATTTGTATTACAGTATTGCTCCATTGCTGATTGTAATGTACTTTTGGGAACTGACAAAGGAGCAATATTCTGATCTGACATATAACATGATTGATAAAACTGCTTGAAAGGCTTTTGATCTCCTCGTACTTATGACTGCATCGGGCTTTCCAAATTTCCCAACAAATGAATAAAGAAAGGCGGTGTATTAGTACTGACTACTGAGTGAACTCTATTTTTTGTGTTGCTTAGCCACCATGTAATACGAGTGTCTTTTCTTCTGTCTGGTCTATTGTTAATGCCACAAGAATTTGAGAAGAAATTCCAAACTGCATTAGGAAGTTCTCCTTGTTTGAAGAGGTGATCCACATTCTCTATGCATCCTTGCCCACAACAGATGCACTTTGAAGGTCCATTAACTTTGAATCTTTGAAAAACTTCATCAGTTGGTAGTTTATTGGACAACAACCTCGGCATGAAAAAAGAAATCTTATGAGGAACCTATTTTTGCCAAGTTCTGGCAGTAGTAAGGATAGTAGTATTACTGCTTCTCAGTACTTGCCAGGCAGATTTAGTGGTGAAAAAACCATTTTGATTTGGAGTCCAAAAAGGCATGTAATTATTGTGTCTCATAATGTGTAGCAATATGGCTAACAAAATAAGTAGGTAGAACACTATTAAGCTTAGCAAAATTCCAACCATCATTAGTGATAAAATCAAGCACCTTGACCTTTTTAGAATAGTAAGTGCCAGGAAAATGATGAGCAGTGGGTCATGAGCCAATCCAGTTATCCCACCAAAAAGATACATTACCATTACCAATTTTTCGAAAAATATGTTTTTCACAAAAGGTTCTTGAGTCAAGAAGTCTTTTCCAAATATGAGATTATCCTGAAACCCATTTTTTGGAAACAGGATGTCACGACCCGATTTCTCGAATCATGATGACACCTACTATCCCCTACCAGTAGATAAGCCAACTCGTAACCCAGAAATCAAGCAATGAGCGAAAGAGCAGAAACTAGCGCAAACAATAATCTAAACAAGGACAACAAGGTGGAAGCAAACCAAAATAAATATATACAGAAATTCCTCCCAGAACTTGGAAGTCACTAATACAGAGCTATCTAATAAAGAGTATAAGTCCCAAAAGTGGACCACAACAAAGCGTGTCTCAAAGGCAACAAGACTAGCTAAAACAAAAGAAGAAGACAAGACAAACCCAAAATGCCAAGTGCTCGCCCTCGTCTCCGAATCACAGACAAAAGAAGGCTAGAACTAATCACCACTGGTAACTGGTATTGGGACCTACATCACGAAGTAGATGTAGAGTGTAGCATGAGTACCAAAACAACAGGTACTCAGTAGGCATCACAAGCCGACTGAGCAAAAAGGGTAAAAACAATAAGAAATGATAGAATATAGACACAGAGAGATCAAAGAGGATATGAAAAGAAAGCATGCGCGCATACCAGAAACAAACTAAGTACAACTAAACTAAACCTAACCGGACCCCATAATCCCAGAAGGTACACTCGTGTGCAAGTTTAAGTAAAACCTGAACAAACCCCCATAATCCCGACAGGTACACAGAATAGCTAAGTCTACCGAGAAAGAAGAAAACTGGGCTCCCAGCCCAAAGTAACCAAGATAATCCATCAGACTCTACCCAGCCAGCAGTGCACTCCCAGCCCGGCTAGAAAGAGTGACCTATGGGGCACCCAACCAAATAGTCCACTCCCAACCCAGATAGAAAGAGGAACCCGCGAGGGAGGTAGAAATCGCGAGTCTTCCTACCATGTAGTCAGCTCTGAGCCCAACTAGAAAAAATGATCCGGGGACACCCAGCCAGCAGCACACTCCCAGCCCAGCTAGAAAGAGAGGTCCGGGGGCGATCGCCGATAACACTAAGTCTACCAAGCCAGCGATACGCTCCCAACGCAACTAGAAAGAACGACCTCGGGGGGATGGTATCTCCAATAGGATCCAATCTAACAGCAACCACTGTGGAACGCCGTCCACTCTACGAAATCACAGAAAAGGCTCCAAGCCTATACTATCTCAATCCCACACCTTTAGTGATGCACCAAACCTTCGAAAACGCATCGGAACTAGAGGGAGAAGATACAAAGTGCAGCAAGCAACGACAACGCCTAATCTACGGCTCAAACTATCAGACTCAAGTCTGCTACTCCAGTCTACAAGGAGCTAAGTCATCTAAACGACGTCAACAGAAAGTCAAGACTATCCAGCCAATACGGGTCATAAGTCTAAGGCAATGCTAGCCTAACCTAGACTAAGGGCATCATGCTTACGGTTAACGATGAACAAGGCATACAACACATAGCATACAAACATACAAAAGCATTTAACATATAAGCATCCAACTCTACTAAATCGGTTAACATAATACTACACCCGAAGTATGGCCAATCGATCCTAACATAAGGTATCTAATCAAAGTAAAGTAGGAAACTGGTACCCACCCCCAATTCACTCCAATCGACATGCTTTTATACAGTTAAGCTCAATCTAAAAGAAAGGAAGTCGTAGCCTACCTTAAGGCCGATCGCGCGCGCTCCAAATCACTTACCAGAGCTTTTCCTTTCCGAACGACCTTTGAACGATGTCACTCTATCAAATATAGGATCACAACGTTAGTACGGTCGTTTAGACACCAAAATCACAACAAATGGAGACGGATCAATTTTGGAGTCAAAATAGGAATTATGGGACCCGCACCGAACTATCCGTATTTAACTCTGTTAAGAGACTCTAAATAGTACCCCGAACTTGTGTTCCAAAATGGAACACAATTCGAGGCTCAAAACACAGTAAAAACCAACAATCAAGAAAACCACACTTTAATCAACTTAAAAGAAAACAACAACAATCTAAACTCAAAATTAACGAGAATCAAAAAGTTCCCATCACTCCTTGAACACTCTACGACATAGCCACAATAATTTCCAACACGTGGAACTTTAAATCACTCAAAACCGAGTTAAAATGAGAGAGATATGACCAAAACAAGAATGTCAAAAACAAAAGCTCAAAAAAAGGGTACAACAGCCAGGTTAATCGCAAAATTACCTCGAACTACATGCATCCGACAACTTCCGAACACCCTACAACAAAGCCACCAAAAATACGAAGCTCCTGCACTTTGAATCGCCTAATTCGGATGAGATATGAGGTTTTTAAGTTTGGAAAAAGGTTGCTGATAATTTGCATTTTATAGCAGATTTTTCTGTAATTTTTCCCAAAACTAAAAACTCCTATGAGGTGCTCCGAACTCGTTCGAAATCCCGTGCACACAAACGAGATATGCAACCATACCAAATTCGATATTTCGAACTCAATGGCGCAGTCAAAATTTCCATACGAGGTCAACTTAACAAAAAATGGGTCCCACACCCAAATGTCATTTTAAGTCAAAAACCACAAAAGGGTTCAAAAAAATATCGAAAACCTCGAGACATAAAAGAAGGGTCAATCTAGACCAAACTCAATATTTCGAAGCTAACCACACTGACAGAATTCTCATCCGAGCGCGTTTACTCAGAATGTTGACTAAAGTCAAACTTAGGCTTAAACTTAAAATTAAAATGCCTAATCACACAGACTCACATTGAAATCCTCGGGAGTCATGCCAACTATGCTACTAGCCTAAAATGACCCTTTCGGAGCTGATGGAATTGTTAGAATTGGATTCCGATGTCATCTTCTTGAACTATGATCGAAAATGATCGTTCAAGATTCATAAGCTCCAAAAACACTAACACTCGCACAATAACCAAACGAACGACCAAGTGACCGAACTTTCAGTCCCAACAAGTCAAAAATGACTTGGGGTCGCTACAGGAACGCTCTAAACGACACATAGAAGGCAAAAAATTGAAATGACTTGGAGGGTCATTACAATATCCACAACTAAAAAGAACTTTCGTCCGTGAAAGTAAGGGTCAAGAAGTACCTGAAGGCTCAAACAAGCCGAGAAACTGCTCTCGCATCTCCTGCTCGGTCTCCCAGGTAGCCTCATCGACTGGACAATGCCTTCAATGGACCTTAACAACCGGAATGGCTCTCGAGTGCAATCTCCTCACATCTCTGGCTAGAATGACAATTGGCTCCTCTATATATATCAAATGGTCATTCAACTCAACTGCATCATACTGGAGCACATGGAACTCATCAGGAACATACCAACGCAATATCGAGACATGGAAAATCGGGTGGATGGCTAAAAATATTGGAGGTAGGGCCAACTTATAAGCAACATCCCCAACTGTCTGGAGTATCTCAAAAGGCTCAATGTACCTGGGGCTAAGCTTGCCCCGCCTCCCAACCTCATCACGCCCTTTATGGGTGACACACGGAGGAATGCCCGATCACCAGTAGAGAATCTCAAAGATCGACGTCTCCGATCTGCATAACTCTGGTGCCTACTTTGAGCCGTCCTGAGTTTATCTTGAATCACTCTCACCTGGTCCAAAGCCTCCTGAATCAAATCTATACCCCGCGGCCTAGGCTCTGTAGACTCAAACCAGCCCACCAGAGAGCGACAACACCTACCATACAATGCCTCGAACGGGGCCATCTGAATGCTAGAATAATATTTGTTATTATACGTAAACTCCGCCAAAGGCAAGAACTGGTCCTAATGACCACCAAACTCCAAAACACAAGCCTGCAGTATGTCCTCAAGGATCTGAATAGTACGCTCTGACTGACCATCAGTCTGCGGGTGGAAAGCTGTGCTAAGGTCAACCCGAGTGCCCAACTTATCCTGAAAGGTCCTCTAAAAGCTGAAAGTGAACTGAGAACCTCATTGTGATATAATAGAAACTGGCACCCCACGAAGTCGAACCACCTCTCGAATGTAGATACGAGCCAACCTCTCGGTGCTAAATGAAGACTGAACGGGAAGAAAATGTGCTGACTTAGTCAATCGATCAACGATGACCCAGATGCTATCAACACCTCTAAAAGTCCGCGGTAGGCCAGCCACAAATTCCATAGTAATGCGATCCCACTTCTACTCCGAAATGGGCAATCTCTGAAACTTAGCACCAGACCTCAAATGCTCCGCCTTTACCTGCTGGTAGTACAAGCAATGGGAAACAAAGTCAGCAATATATCTCCTTATGCCACTCCACCAGTAATGCTCCCTCAAATCACGATACATCTTCGCTGTGCCCGGATGGATAGAGTATCTAGACTCATGGACCTGAGAAAGTATCAACTGTATCAAATCCCTAACTTTCAGAACACAGATGCGACCGGCGAATCTCAACACTCCATCAGGATCTAAGGTAGCCTGACCACTATCACCCGCTAACACTCTATCTCTAAGGGCCACCAAGGTATTATCCTTAAACTGACAACCACAGATCCTATCAAGCAAAGAAGACTGAACTCCCATATAGGCCAAGACGCGTCTAGAATCTGAGATATCCAATCAAACCATGCTATTAGCTAAGAACTGAATGTCCAAAGCCAAGGGTCGCTCCTCAACAGATAAAGAGGCTAGACTACCCATACTCACCGCCTTTCGACTCAAAGCGTCCCCTACCACATTCGCCTTGCCCGGATGATAGAGAGGTCGTAGTCCTTCAGGAGCTCAATCCAACGACGCTACCTCATATTAAGGTCCCTCTGACTCATGTTGTACTGAAAACTCCTATGATCGGTATAGATTTCACATCGAACCCCATACAAGTAGTGCCTTCAGATCTGAAGCTTGAAAACTAATGCCGCCAACTCCAAGTCATGAGTTGGGTAGTGACGCTCATGAATCTTAAGCTGCTTCGACACATAAGCAATAACCCGGCCCTACTGCATCAATGCACAACCCAAACCAACGCCGGATGTGTCACAATAAATCATGAAACCCACGCTCTTAACTGGAAGAGACAACCGGGTTAGGGGTGCTGCCAAGGTAGAGAAACCATCCACAAATCATCTATAGTAGCTTGCTAGTCCGACGAAGCTCTGAATCTCAGTAACTGAGGTGGGCCTAGCCCAATCACTAATAGCCTCAATCTTCGCTGGATCCACCATAATGCCCTCATTGGATACAACGTCTGGAGCACAGAGTCTAACCAAAACTGGCACTTTGAGAACTTGGCATAAAGTCTCTGATCTCTCAAAGTCTGGAGCACAACTCTCAAATTCTGCTCATGATCACCCATACTCTGCGAGTATATCAAAATGTCATCAATGAAGACTATGACGAAGGAATCAAGATAAGGCCTGAACACGCACCTTATCAAGTCCATAAAGGCAGCATGGGCATTAGTCAACCCAAATGACATCACCAAGAACTCATAATGGCCATATCGGGTCCTAAATGCAGTCTTATTGATGTCCACTGCCCTAATCCTCAACTGGTGGTAACTGAATCTCAAATCAATCTTAGAGAACACTGAAGCTCCCTGTAGCTGGTCAAACAGGTCATCAATCCTAGGCAGAGGATATCGATTCTTCACTGTCATCTTAAAGAAACAACTATCTACTATTGAGGTTGAGTACAAGGCTTTGTGATTGTTGGTTGCTAAAGTTACTTGGGTGGTCAGATTATTGGGTGAACTTGAGGTTCTTGATCCTCAACCTGCGGATGTATCTTGTGATAGTCAAGTTGTTTTTCACATTGCCAAGAATTCAATTTTTCATGAGCATACTAAGAACATAGAAGTGGATATCCATTATATCCGTAATGCTTTGACTGTTGGTCTCATATCCCTTCACTCTATTTCCACTGTTGGGCAACTTGTTGATATATTTACCAAGTCACTTCTTGTTGTTCAACAACAGAATTTCATATCCAATCTTTGAATGGAAAGCCCTTTCGGCTTGTGGGGGGCAGTTGAACCTGATGACAAACCCAATTTTGATTCCTTGACTAAGCCTCCTTAACCATTGGGCTTGTTTCTCTTGGGATTGATTTCACTTGTAATTATACTCGGCCCAATACATACATTGTAAATATCTCTATTTTATATATGTAGATTGATGTACAGATGACTGGTTGGAGTTTTCATTTTGAAGAAATAAAATATTCTCTCCCAAATATTTCTCTCTCTATCTCTTAGCTAAGTCAGTTACAAGTTACAGAAATTGAGTTTTCTTCTTCGTGAATCTAGATCGCAACATGAAGATAGAGGAGGATGTGGTGAATATGGTTATTTAGTAACCTATGTTAAGGTAGAAGTGGGTGACGACACTGTTGGAGTTTTGTGCCATTGGTCGTGGATGCT
Source organism: Solanum stenotomum (assembly GCF_019186545.1). Taxonomy (NCBI): domain Eukaryota; kingdom Viridiplantae; phylum Streptophyta; class Magnoliopsida; order Solanales; family Solanaceae; genus Solanum; species Solanum stenotomum. Next base: position 18,432,679 of record NC_064283.1, on the reverse strand, counting down.
TTCGACTAAGAGAACAATTTATTCAAATTATTCGTTGTTTATACATTTTTGTCATCAAAATACAAGGGATGTCTCTTGATCTTTCACTAACTTTGAAACTATACATTAAGATGCATGGGAAAATCACAAAATTGGTGAATTAAAGTTCATGGCACTTTTGAAAAGATAGTGTAGAGGTTGAATGATTAAGTGATTGACGACATTTATATGATGTTTTATGTGCAAGGTCATGAGAAGGTACAACACAACAAACATATACTTATAAAATGTCGTAAGACTTAGAGTCAATATATTTTTGGTGTAGGATTATCAAATAGTAAGCTCCTCTTTGGGTGAAATATGCCAGACAATTCAACGCTTCAACTTAACAACGCAAATATTACCAAATGATAATGAGTGTGTTTGTGGACACCTTGTTATTGTATGAAATTCATTTAATTAAAGGAAAAGTAAATCTAATGAAGATTGGTAAAATTAAAACGTGAGCACTTGCAAAATACAAGTAAACTTGGCCATGAGTTGGGTGTGCACAAGGAACATTATGGAAATCACGACATTTTATTATGCTTATATAGGGGAAAATAATCCAAAAAACATATATGAGATAACATTATTATTGTACAATACCACCACAATCACTGTCATTATTCTATCATGTAGAATAAAAAACAACATAATGTAACATGTTGAGGGGAATTTAAACATATCGTGTAGAAGATAGGAATGTACATAAACAATATGGAGATGAACACAACTATTAATAGGCTGGACCATGCAAATGAGGGGCAGGAGTTGTAGATGTTTGGGTAAGGCTGTGGCGACTAATATAGGGAGAGAGTAAAATAATGTCCTGTAAATATAAAGAGAAACATACTTGGATCCTGCGGGGGCATCTAGTGTGCTGACACAGACTTTGAGTTTTGTAAACGACAATTAACACACTAGAATTTGAAACTTTTAGAGAAAAAGATAAGGATCAGCAGAAGCTTTTTCACTCATTCATATGGTGTATTAGAAAAGGCCCGCACATATATCTACATAAGTTTTTCAAAAAGTTAGTAGATGACCATGCCTAACCAACCACAGTACAAAGATGTAGAGAATAGTAGAAAATATAATCGGGAAACCTTTTGCTAGCCCAAGATCGGAAGATTCAACTAAAGAAGAAGAGGAAGCTAGAAAGTTAAAGGAAAATTTTGGAAAGAAGAACTTTGAAATGGAAGAAGACTCTTTAATTTGTTTGATTTTTCTTGAATACAAATTTACAAGACCATTCCCTATTTATACTTGTCTATGGATGGTTCTAGAAATTCTTGTAGATACATCTACAGGTAAGTTCTAGTGAACTTTTCTTCTAGCAACTACTCTAGAATATCTAGATATTTCTTGAAGACAACTTCTCTATAATTTTTAGAAATTTCTTCAAGATAATTTTCTAAGTTTCTACACTGGGACATTCTAGAGAAATCTATGTTATTCAAAAAATCTTCTTTAGCTTTTTCACACTCCCCCTTAAAGTAAATTTTTGAAAAGTAGCCCACACTTGTCGTTGAAGAACTCAAACAAAGCTTTGAGCCACGTCTTGGTGCAGATCTCAGCAGTTTCTTCTGGACTCCTCTTTCTTCTTCAAATGATAAAGATTTTCCATCATCAAATGGTCCATGTAAATTATCTCCTTGCCGACTTCTTGAACTTCCCCTTTCTCTTTGCTTCTTGATAATTATATCATCCAGAGAAACACTATCAGTTTCCTGTAAAGTCTCAATACCAACATAGGTACCACTGCCATATTCTCTTATCATCTCCTCGATAGATTTTTTGGCTGCTTCAGAGGTTCAAAAATCCTAATGTTTGTCTCTGAGACTTTAATATCAGCTTCTTCCTCTATTTGATCTATACTTTCTCCATTTTATTTCAGAATTCGCTCTTAGTCATTAATTGGCCTTGATATTGCAGATGATTGACCAGATACTTCCGCTTCTAATACATCTCCCTTATTGCCTTTTTTGGAATGCTCATAGTTAACACATATAGTTCCAGATACTGCATGTTCAAGATTTACTTCAACATCCTTCACTTCCAAACTTTTATAGTGAATTTCAGAATCTGTTTTTTTGATTTCTTTGATAGTATCTGTCATATCACTGGTAGGAGCATCTTCGAAAGTTTCTTGCTTCATACTGATGACATCAACGTCTTGCTTCTCGACATGATCGACTACATTATATTCTGAATCCTCGATCCTGTCTTTTTCAAGGTTGATGGAAACCATAATATCTATTTCTCGAACCTCAGCTACTAAACACCTTTCCCAACCTTCTTCTTCGGCAACCTTTTGAGCCATATAACTCTCCTTGGCTTGGAAATATCTTTTTATGTGTCCTACTTTGCCACATCAATAGCATCTGGGAGGTTTGTTACCATAATAGTTAGAAGGCTCTTCCTTCTTTACAGTCGAGCTTGAACCACATGATAATCCAGAGTGCGACATATCTCTTTCTTCTTCTTTAAAGTTCCTCTTGTCGGCTACAAGATCATTGCTTTCTCCTTCGACAAATACACCAGCCAATTGTTAGGCTAATAACTCCTGTGATGATAACAAATTCTCAAATTCCTCCAAAGATGGTTGTTGAGCCCATCCTTGAATCGACGTCACAAATGGTATATATTCAGGTTTCAAACTACCAATCACAATTCTTCTCATTCGTGCTTCAAATATAGCCTCCTCCAAATTCAATAAACATATCTCAAAACATAAGTTCTTAATCTTAAAAAAATACTCGACGATAGAAAGATTACCTTGAGTGGAGCCAATTCATTCTCTAGTATTTGTAGTCGAGCTTCATTTTTCTTGTTGAATAAATGATCGAGGGTCCTCAATATTTCATGAGTTTATTTGCACTTTATAAAATGATCGAATAAATCAGAGGAGATTGTCCTCTTCAGAATGAACTTCGTCTTCACATTAATCTAATTCCATGTCTTGTATGCATCACTATTTTTTGGTCCGTCGTCTTCAAGAGGACTTGTGTTAATCTCATTAACAACATCCCACAAATCCTCTCCCACAAAGTATGATTCGATACATATCTTTCATACCTTGTAATTGGAAAGATTCAACAACTCCATCCACAGTCCATTAACACAACCACTAAAATCCATATAGAGAAACTAGTTAAATTTTCCACTAACCCGATCTTGAAATAAAATCCAGAAGCCAATCAACGGTTGTGGCTCTGATACCGTGTAGAGAATAGTAGAACAACAATAGAAGAAAAGTATAATCGAGAAACCTTCTGCTAGCCAAGATTGTTAGTTAAAATCAGAAGATTCAACTAAAGAAGAAGAAGAAGCTACAAAGTTAAAGGAAGTAATTGGAAAGAAGAACTTTGTAATGGAAGAAGACTTTTTAATTGGTTTGATTTTTCTTCAATACAAATGTACAAGACCATCCCCTATTTATACTTGTCTATGGATGGTTCTAGAAATTCTTCTAGATACATCTACAAGTAAGTTCTAGTGAACTTTTCTTCTAGTAACTATTCTAGAATATCTAGATATTTCTTGAAGATAAATTTCTAAGTTTCTACAGTAGGACATTCTAGAGAAATCTATGTTATTCAAAAAATCATCTTTAACTTTTTTCACAAAGGGTGGGAGGAAGTATAAGCTTTTGGGGGAACGGTGGGTCTAAGGTACAAGGAAACCATGAGCAGCAAACTTGAGAACCTGTACGAAGGATTATATAGCGCATATGCAATAGATTCATGTAAAAGGATCAGGATGTTGTTTGCTTTTCTATGTAGTGTGTGGCGAGTGGAAAAGAAAAAGGTAAAAGTCATAGTGAGGGATAATGGTTATTTCTTTTTTGAGGCAGAGGTACACGAAAGTGTGTTCAAATTGGAAGGTATTTTTCGGGGCAAAGTTAGAAACATGTGTACAGAGTTATAGAAGGAGGTCGTAGACTAAAGATTATGTGAAGAAGGAGATTGATTTAGTAGTACTGAATGGTTCATAGGGATTTAGGGTGGAGTTAAGCGCAACTTCAAATGCGGTGGATGGGAGTTTTGCAAGGTCATCCGACTTTCCAGAAGGGGGAATAAGTATAAGGCGCTGGAATAAATAATAGGAAACAGTGAGTATAAGGAGGAGATTAATAGAACAACATACCTTGATGTTTAGGAGGAAATTCCAAAGGCAACGATGGAAAACTTTCAATTTCGTAGTGATTTGTAGTGGCGTTCCAAACAACTCCAAAGAAAGTGCATTTAAAATCAATGCTTGAAGGTGTTGTAAAAAGTTGACAGGTGGGAAATCTGGTGAAGAGGTTTATATGCGTATTTTAGAGGAGAAACCACTGCTTAAATTTGGGGTGTCAGTTGTGAATGACTGTCATAAATGGAAATAATAGGCAAGTTGAGAAAAAGGAAATTCAATCGTGTTGTGGCGCCACGTATGCAGATTAAAGATCCTCTTTTATATGTATATATGATATGATATGATTTTTGGGAAGAAAATAAGTCATCTCTACCTTAAGAAGAAATTAACTATGATGTGGAGTATGAGAGGAAATCATATTTATTGATTTGGGCAATGACTATTATATAGCTAAATTTTATAAAGAGGAGAATTCTCAAAAAACTACTTCAATAGGGGTCTTCGTTTATTTATAAATGGATACACGTCCTATATGTTAAGCAATGGCACCCAAATTTTGTTGCCTTTGAGGCTAAAGAAAGAAGCTCTGCAATATGGATACGATTACCAGAACTGCCGACATAGTTTTATGAGCACTCAATACTAGCTGAAGCTGGTCAAAACTGATGTATATACCTCGCCGACACTAAGAGGACAATATGCACGTAATTGCGTAGAGCTTCCAATTGGAGTTCCAGTTAAGAAACATATCCAAATTGGGGACCATAAACAATCAATAGCAAACTTTGGGAATGATTACAAGTAACCTTTTAAACTCGGATAGGGTATTAAACAACTCTAATAAATTAAATTTTATTCCTACTCGTACTAATTTACTAAGAACATATAATTTCCTTGTAAAGGATGTTTTTATTTCTATACAATCCATATTTATAGACCTATTATGTATACCTATTATGAGACACTCGCTCCTCCCTCAAACACCCAGAGCAACCACTCTCTTTCCCGTCATTATGTATTCTAGTAAACTTAGGGGACAACACGTTCTATGCAACTTTAGCCCCACCATCGAACTCAACACCACACTCATCATTTTTCCCACCCTTTCTTTTCCAGCAATAAGTGTTAGAGTGGGTAAAAGTCTCACATTGATTGGGGAATAGACTAGTGGTCTCCTTATATGGACTTGGGCAATCCTCCCCTCATGAGCTAGCTTTTGAGGTTGAGATAGGCCCAGGTGCCATATCTTTACAGGGTATTAGAGCTAGGTCTATCCCCGTTTGCGCTCTCGATCCACGCGCAAGTTGGGCCTGGGCGTGAAGGGGGTGTTAGAATGGGTAAAAGTCCTACATTGGTTGGGCAATGGACTAGTGGTCTCCTTATATGGACTTGGACAATCCTCCCCTCATGAGCTAGCTTTTGAGGTTGAGTTAGACCCAAGTGTCATATCTTTACAATAAGTTCTGGAGGCAATACTGCATTGGCGGAGCACTCTAGACCCATACCAAGTGAACATGCAAGCTACCCAAACGAGGATCAGACCAACGTAGGGGAGAACCCAGGACCAATAGTACCTAACAACATAGCGTCGACCTCTTAGGTAATGACTCAAACACGACTATCCCCTCCCCCTCAGGTAGTTCCAATCTTAGAACAAAATGTAAATCTAGAAGAAATGGAGGATGTTATAGTTCTACTAAGGAAGAAGAGGACAGAGATGGCAGTTTTATAGGACATAAGGGTCATGATATTCAAAAAGAAATATGTCAAAAAACACATCCTTAATTGTCCCCTGACGATCTATCCAAAATCTCAATCGATATAAGAATTTTTGTAACTCGAAAATAGGGAGTTACATAGTTGTGATGCACCCAACTTTGATGAATGGGAAACCCTTCAACTTGGAGAGGGGAATACCGGTGATTCCACCGTCCCCCCCCCCNCCCCCCCCCCCCCAATAATGAATGGACCAATGAACCTAATAATATGGAATTGTAAGGCTACAATATTGAAGCCAAATTTAGGAGAGATTTTAAAGTCTTATAACTCGACTGGTAAACCAACATTAGTCACCTTAGTAGAAACCAAAATGCATAATCATCAAACTCTACTTGACGACTTCTCTTTTACAAAATATGATTGAGGTTCCAACAGTTGGAAACTCTGGAGGATTGTTATCCTTCGGGATGATTCAGTGCTTGAGCTGGATGACAATTGACATCGTTATTACAAATCAGGAAATTCATGCAATGATTAAGGTACGTGTTACTAAGGATTCTTGGCTTTTTAGTTGTATTTATGCTAGAAACTATAGATACTTGAGGAAAATACTCTAGAACAACTTGAAAACCATTGAGGATAATTATAATGGCAAATGATTAATTCAGGGGGGGGGGGTGATTTAATGAATTGACGAGTCTTGTCGACAAAAAAGGCGGTAGACCTGTCGGCATATCTAGAACTAACGAATTTTGGGACACTATAAATTATTGTGAGCTGACAGATATGGATTTTCAAGCTAGTCAATAGATATGGTTAAAAAACGATTTTAAAATAGATCCAAACTGATTCGTGAAAGACTTGACCATTTTCTAGCAAATGATGATTGGATATATAATTTACCTAACGTGCAAGTCCATCAACTGTCATGCACACACTGTCCCCTTTTACTATCCTTGTAAAATCTTTAAATTTGAAATCATGTAGACGTACCATCTGCACCTAGCCCATATCATTTCAAAAGCTTGGAAGAAAATAATAATATTCTCCGGGACATCCAGCCTTCACAAAAATATGTTTTTGAATGGAATAAAAATACCTTTGGAAATATTTTCTCCAAAAAAAGAAAAATATTTAAATGGATTGAAGGAAGCCAAAGTATACATCCGATAAAGCATTTGGGAAATATTTAGGTTCTTCAATCATAAACAAAAGAACACCCGAAAAATGCAAATTCAGTATCCCAATAAAGCATTTGGGAAATATTTAGGGATACTATTATTAAATAAATTTGTTCTTAATAATAGTATCCCTACCCATATAATGCAAATTCATCAAATTACCTAGATGCATCACTAGTAAAATCGATCAAGTACAGAGAAACATCATTTGGGGAAGTACTACCACAAAACGGAAGCTACATATGTTAAGTTGGGACAAAATTACCATACGAAAAATGGAAACAAGTTTGTCACAACTATGTATTGATGCATATTAGCGATTAATATAATATACTTTTTTTACCCAAAAAAAAACTATTACTATATTTAGCAAGTTTGGATGAGGGTCAATGAGAGAAGAAGTAAAGTTTGACAAATCATACTTAATCTTTGAAGCTAGAACGAAGATAATCTTAGGTTGAGCAAGAGAACACTAACCTTTAAAGTTTAAATTTTTAAGTTTGAAGATATATAACCACATTCAAACACTAACTAATTCCTATATAGAGAACTCAGATTAAGGGATGTATGATACGAAAAAGGTAGTGAAAGAGTAATATTTTCTATATATATTATGTCGTTTTTTATTTTTCAATTGTTTTAAAAAATAAATGTTATTTTTTATTAGTAGTATTTTTTATGTGACACTATTATTTACAGAAGTCAAACTGGATGAAAGAGTAAAATTTGGGGTAAGTGTATTAATTTATATATAGGGATACGTATAATGTAAAACATTTTGGTAGATCACTTTTATGTTTCTTCTAATGTAATTTTAGATTGTCATCTTCTACATGACCATAATCCTTTTTGTTATTATTAATTTTAACAAGTAGTTGTGTTATATTTTTATGCTCATTTACAAATGTAGTTTTTCTTTCTATTACCTTATTGTTTAGAGTGTGTTTTCGTACCAACATAATTTGAACTTCTGATATCAATGAGAAAATTTTGTTCACTATACTTAATTTTGTTCTTGAATTGTTAGTGTAATTGTGGGTTATCATGTTCTTTTTAAGTACACTTTTTATTTTACTGATTTTACGTTATTTTTTAAAAATATTTGTACTAATAATATAAGGGAAAAGAGTCTGAAAAATACTTTAATTTTGGTCGAAATTGCTGTTACGATACCAAATTTTATGGAAGACCTTTTACCCCCTGCACTATTTAATAGTGTATTTTAAAGGTATATATGTGCCCACGTGGACACATTATTATTTATAATGATGCAATATTTATGATGTCCGCGTGGCACATATATACCTTTAAAATACCCTATTAAATAGTGCAGGGGGTAAAGGGTCATTTCCAAATTTTGATATTGTTACAACAATTTCGATCAAAGTTCAGATATATTTCAGACTTTTTTCCCATAATATAACATACACACAATAATTTTATAGTTCTATACATTTATTATTAATTAATACAATATTCACATGTAAACGCGTAGACTTCACTAATATTATCTGAATGTGTATTCATAATTATGATAATTTAACTTTTAATAACAAAGTCACACGACCATATCTGGATTAGGTTGACCAACTTTTTTTATTTATTTCATATTTCACCTCAATAGCTTTTTTGCCCTTATAAATTAGCTACTTTGGAGCCTCCTCTTTCAGTCATTGTAACTTTCATACACTCCACACAACACTCTAAGCTATTGTTCCTTTCTAGGGAGAGAAGAGACTCCCTTGAAAAACCTTCAAGATGGATAGAAGAATTAAGATAAAGAAAATAGTAGAGATGACAAGACGTCAAGTCACATTTTCTAAGCGGCGTACTTGTTTACTAAAGAAGGTGAAAGAGATTGCAATTTGTTGTGATGTGGACGTGTTGTTTGTCGCGTTCTCGTCTGCTGATCGGCTCAGTAAATTTTGTAGCCAAAGGAGGTATTACATTTACTATCCATACCGATAGACATTGTCGTTACGTCGTGTTAGGTATTAATCTACAAAACGATTAGCTAGATTGATTTTCTTACTAAATTGTTACTTTTGTAGAATTGAAGACATGCTTCAGCGCTATATTGAGCTTCCGGTTGAGAGGAGATTGACGTAAATGAACTAATTCTAAATTTTCTAGAATTGATTTTTTTTACTGCAGCACTAACTTATGAGTTTTTTACTTTTTTTTTTCTTTTGTTGCGGTTAGTCACATGGCTGATGTTCAGGTAATTTACTCTTTTACATATTTACTCTACTCTTTTACATATTTATTATCGATATGTATTTGTAGGGATTTTTATTTTTCTAAAATTATGTCCTATTTCTATTAATGTGAATTAATTCGTATAATCTTTAAATGAATGTGAAATTAATAAAGTTTGAATTTAAATTTAGTACTCACTCATTTCAATTTGTTTATTCTTTTTTTAGTTTGTTTTAAAAGATATGTCAAGTTAGGTTTTGAGTCTAATTCATACCCCAAAAGTCAAAGGAATGAGGATTGCTCAGATCTGGACATTGTTTATTCAGGATTTCATTTATCACCCCTCTTAATCCGGACATTCTTTATCCGGTATTTCATTTACTCCCCCCCCCCCNCCCCCCCCCCCCCCTCCCCTCCCTATCACACCCAGATCCATATATCTTTTATCTCGGATTCCACTATCCGATCTAGAGTGTGAATTCCATCCCGCAACTGTTTCATTTCCTAGGGGCCACATCGGTTTTGGCTTTGATCATGTCAAGTTAATTAGGTCATTTGCCTAATTCACACTCAAAAGTTAATTCAAAGGGCGGAAAATTGTATCAGTTTAATAAGTAGATCTGGATTCCATTTATTCAGTGACGTGAAACATTAAATTCCTCCATCAGAGTGTTTTTTCCCTTTTTCAACAACTCTTTTGTTTCAACTTTTTGCCTAACATGTTTATGACCACAAAATAAAGGATATTCTCACAGATTCTATCTATATTATATTTTATGTCAATACAAAATCAAACAAACAAATTAAAATGAAGTCAATAATAATTAAAAGGTTCTGAAAATGACATCCATCAATATTAATGAAATACAAAATGATTTGTAATTTGTTAAAACAACAACTTTTACTTTCAGGTTAAGAAGTGTGTAATTAATAGAGAGTTGCAATGAAATTTAATTATCGGGATCAATTTTACCCACCATTATTAATATATATTTTTGGGTATATTAATGAAGGAAAAGGTGGCAAAATTGAGGCAATTGAACCACATCAAGGGAGATGCTAGAAAGCTACACTTTCTCGATAAACAGTTTGGATCTCTTATCTTCCTCGCACTCCTTCATTTTTGGATTAATTTATTTTCTCTCTAATTATATTTTGTTCAATGTTATTTACTAAAAATATAAATTAAAAAAGAATATGTATAAGGAAATTAACGAACGGTGAAAATGGAACCAAATAGAAGCTCTATTTTGAAAGAATACTTTGAGGATTAGAAAAGATATTAGGGCTAAATGAATGAAATATTCAATCAAATAAAAATGCTTATAAAATGAAATCTATTAGTGGAGAGGGGTGACAACTTATTACTTTTGACTGATTTTAAATTTTAGACGCTTAGCTTATAAGTGATTTGACTAATAATTATAAAATATGCAAATAAGTTAATTTGACCAACTAATAAACATATAATCATACATATATTATTATTTTATATTTTAGTACACTTACTAAAGAAAAGAGATCAAAAGATCAGTCAAAGCATAATTAACAAAATCGTTTTTGACCAGAGAAAATTATAGACTTGCTACTTATTTTGTAGTATAGTGTCCATTAGCTTTAACCATTAAAAACATACTTACTTACTAGAGCATATATATAAGCGTTACACCACCAACAATAACATGCTTAAGTTTAATTTCACAAGTAGGGTGTGGAAAGAGTAAGATGTATGTAATTTTACTTGTACCTTTATGGGGTAGAAAAATTATTTTTGATTGAATCTTGACAACCCTCCTCCATTATTTCGTGATTCAGACTGAAAATATAAGCGATCTCACACATGTGATGTTATATAAGTGTTACACTATTTTTAATTTATCGAAATATTAGATACTACTACCTAGTACCTCATACTTGATTTCTTTTGTATTAAGTGAAATTGACTATCACTAATGAATTAAACTATCTCATGTGGCTTCCTTTGGATGTTTCAACCTATTGTTGGTGTTCTAATTTCTACAGGATTGAGGTGAGCACAACTTAATTTGATATCTTATAAGTTGTTTTTTTAATCTATCCTTATTATTCTAATTACTACTTCCTCCGTCTCACATTAGTTGATCATTTTTCTTTTTACACATATATTAAAAAATCATAAATAAGAATATAATTTTACTAATTCACCTCTTTAAAAACTTCTTGGGAATTTTATAAACAAATGTGAACACTTTCAAAAAGAATTAATTGAAAGGGTAATATAAGAATAATTTAATAAATAATTTCTTAATTTAGTAAAGTGGACAGCTAATATGAGACAACTATTTTTATAAGGATGATCAACTAATATATGATGAATGGAGTAGTTTGTTAATTAAGTGAGAGATTGAAACAAAAATTAAGAATAGTCTTAATAAATAAATGTTAATTAATCATTCTAGAGCCAATGAGGAAAGTTGATCAAATCATTTGAACTTGAAATTCTTTAATCCAGAATTTGGAGCTACAAATCAAGAAGAGCACATTGGAATTGCAGATTTTGGATGCTAACATAAGGTCATTTGATTTAATATCACAAGTGTTTTTCTTTATAGTTCATCTTAATTATAACATCAAGGTTGAATACAACAATGTCACCATAAACTTTTATTTAGACATTTAAATTATAGTATATTTCAATTGTCTAAATATAATTCCACAGGGATTTCGAACCAGGACCAGGGCAAGTGCCTTCTCTTCATCAACTCATTTGGTGTGAGAGAAACTTGCAACTCTCTCTTGAAAGAGTCGAGGCTAGAAAAGTTAGTTCTTTCACCAATTATTTTTTCTTGATTTATCATTGAAAAATAATGTGGAATCACAAATTTCAAGAAAATAATTATTTTTCTTAGAAATAATTCATCAAATCAACTCATATACATAATCAATTAGATTTTGATTAACGTCTAATATATTTTGATTAGATGGAATTGGAGAAACAAGAAAAGATGGATGTTCACTTTGTTGCACAACAAACAGCTCCTCAACAGTTTGATACTAATAATTGGATTAATCCATACAGGTCATTATTTTTTTTCAAATAATATTTCTTTACAAAAAAAATTATATCTTTATTTTCTTTTTAGTTTCATTATTTTGTTATTATTACAGTTCAAGTATCCAGGAGAGCATATATCAAGATTGGATGAACAAAGGGAAGGGAATAGCAAATAGTTCTAGCAATTACACATATACCCCTTCCTTTGCAAGTTCTTCACAAAGTGGGAATCTACCATTTTTTCAAAGTCAAAACTCATCGCCTTATATCCCATTGCAGGTAATACTTTTTTAAAATGCAATAACTAGGATCTCCAAAGAAGAGATATTTTAAAAAAAAATTGATATTATTATTTTTTTATTCGCACAATAGAGTCAACAACAAAACATAATGGTAGATGTCCAGCAGAATCTAACACAAACATTTGGACAATTACAGGTACATTCATAATCCTAAAATATTATTCCTTGTTAAGATCTCATTAAAAACTCGAGCTATTTTTCTCAAATTTTTTTATATAATTATTTTCATTTGTGCAATAGAGCCAGCTACAAAACATGGTGGTAGATGTCCAGCAGAATCCAACACAAATATTTGGACAATCACAGGTAAATTTATATTCATGAAATATTATTCCTTGTTAAATCCTATTCGC